>NW_004567126.1:12218003-12333436 GCF_000260355.1 Condylura cristata
TTGTCTCCTTTCATTGGCTTATGGGATTCCACTCCACACAAACAACTACAATGCCAGCTGGTGTTTCAGCTGGAAACATCTGCAGGACCCTAAATGCTTTCTGGCATCATTTTTCTTGTAAAATTAAGTTTTTTTCCCCCTTGTGTTGGTGATTGCAATGCCATACAAATATCATTAATTTCACTCGTTAGTGAAGAAATGCAAAACAAAGCAACCAGCTACCCTATCAGAAGCAGATTGAAACACTGACAAGTCTCCATTGTAAATATACTCATACACTGCTCAACCTCTGGTGAAAACTGTAACAGTATCTATTACCATATTTTTAAGCCAATTAGTTCTTTTTACTTTCTTACATCGTTGCTAATTTTTGTGCAATATTTGATTTCTCCATTCAGGTGTAGTTCCCATAACTTTCCCACCACTACAGCATCCAAGATAGTCCCTTGTGCTGAAGGAGGGGGACACAAGAATGGACAGTGACAAAGTGACAAACCCAGAAAGCAGAAGCATCACCCTCTATTCTTTACAACCCATGACTCACTCCTGAGGAGGAAAGAATTTAGAAGCATTCTGTGAGAAATTTTCCAAATGTTTACCCTGTCTCTTTTTGGGAGGATTATCCAGAAACTCACAGTAGAGAGTAGAATAGTTCCATAGGTTGGCTTCTTTTCACAAGACCAGTTCTTGATTTACAGTATCTTCGGTCCTCAGCAGAACTGGCACCACTCAACTGAGCTTTCTTAGTTATGTCCTTGTCTATTTGTATTATGTCACTCACAATGTAACAGTGCATGGCTTATTTAAAGATTTGTTTCTGACATTATTTTCTCAACACCTTATTTATATTGGTATTCTCAGTTCCTGAAGGAAATTGATTCTTAGAAAGTGTTAAATGGCATTTGATGGCCTGTTATTATTTTTCAATTCAGATATATGAAATATTGTGTAAACTTAAAGTACATGTTATTTGACACATTTATAGATTGCAATATGATTGCCATTGCAGCAATAAGTCTAGTACCTTTATCATATTATATAAATATTACTGTCTGTGTAGTACTTTTCTAGGACTTGTTACTTTTTGCAAGTTTGTACCCTTTAACATCTACTATTCCTCCATTCTCTGTGTGTGTGTGCATGTGTTTACATGTGTGTGCCTGTGGGGACCTATCACCGTTGAATGTTGACTTTGACATCCCTGACAGTGGTCAATGGGCAGACCCATCATTCTGCTGGTTCCAGTAAGATAAATCATTTCCAGTATCTTTTAAATGCATCCTGAACAACTTAACAACTGACTTCATGTTACAGAGTGGTTAAAAGCACAGAGGTTCTGGAATCAGCTCATGTTGTACAATATTGACGATACTACTTTGGCACGTTACTTAGAAGTTCTATGTCTCCAGTTTCCTTATATCCAAAATCAGTTGACGGTATTACTAAAATGAAGGAGTTCTGTGAGAATTAATGTACCTAAAATGCCTGGCATGTAGTAACTGTGTAGCCATTATTGTTATGTACACTGTAAGTATTAGATATTATTATTACTAATATATTATTAAGCAAGTGTAATATGCCATATGTCTTTCATTTGGAGATTAACAGTATGGAAAGCTACCATATCATTTTGCCAGCTAGCATTTGTAAACATTGCTGAGGATGGGGAAAGATGTGTTAAAGCCTTTATCTAAGATTCCTTATTGTTAAAGACATTTGAGCTCTTTGGCGAGGGTACATTTTAAAACTGAGATATTCAAATTATTTGTGGCACTCACAATAGCACCAACCATCAAAATAACTAACAGGGATTCCGTCAAGAGTATTAGCAACCTTTGAAAGGCAATATTTCCAGACATTTATCACGTCACCAGGAAATTTAGTTTTCTGCAGCAGAGTATGGTAATGTACTTAGCCATAAGGCTTTTATTTTCAAACAATTTGCATCAGATTCATCTGTGTTAGGAAAATGGAAATAAAAAAAAATTGAGTCAGCTAAAACTGATTGTCTCCTTTCATTGGCTTATGGGATTCCACTCCACACAAACAACTACAATGCCAGCTGGTGTTTCAGCTGGAAACATCTGCAGGACCCTAAATACTTTCTGGCATCATTTTTCTTGTAAAATTAAGTTTTTTTCCCCCTTGTGTTGGTGATTGCACTCATTGAAAAAAAGTGGGCTTGGAGAGAGACAGACAATTATGGTCACAGAAGAAGTAAAATAATATGAGACTGAAATGTAGGAAAAAAGGTGATTGTTGGATGATTGGGACAAAAACTAAATTTACTTAAAATTTTTAGGTAATCAGAACTGAAATAGCATAATGAAATCAAATCAGTTTTTAACATGTACACATCACCTAATATTTTGCTATAGCTTCCAATTCAGTTTCATAAGTGATGGGAAATTACTGAGTAGTGATAGAAGATTTATATTTCATATACATCTTCATCTGATAGTAATATAACAATGAAAGATTATCATAGCATATTTGATCTATTAATATTATATAGCACCAAGTCACACAGTATATAAATACACAATTGTGTTTATTTCAGTAAACAGTTTATGGTAGAAGGATATCTGTTTCACTGATGATGCTCCTTTTACACTTGATTTATGTATTACAACAAGTGAATGCTCTCTACCTTTGAGATAGAGTATTAGATGAATAGAGCTTGTGCTACATTGGAGGATGGTTCTTTCTTCCAGGCCCCTAAACATGATGGTGTCACAGAGAGCACTATAGCTCTCTGACTTACTGTTCAGTAATCAAGAGTAAGCACACTTCCTGAAGTCCCTTTCCTGCCCCCAAATATTTATAAATTGAGAAAAAGGATGAAAGAGAAACCTCCCTATATTGCTGTTCACAAAAGTGAGCAGATTAGATCATCTACAGCGGAATTATCAAAAGGGAGTTGTTTAAAATTCCAGAAACCTGGTGTGATGGTATGGGTGTAATGTGGTGACATATGTCTGAAGAGGAGCTCTCAATTCTAGGTGGTATTGTAAACCAAGGTTACCTAGGTGAAAAAATATCCAGGAACCCCATCCTAAAGCTAAACTCAGTCTTTAGGTGTGGGTTAGGTCTGCACATTTAAGTCACCTTTGGGATTTGTTGGCACATTAATGTTTGAGAATTCTTGTCCTGCAAAAACAGGAAGTGAGGATAATCAGGGAGAATGTAAAGACATGAAGTTTGCTAGGCTCAAGATTTTTCTCAAATTAATCCCGAGAAATGCTTCCTGGGAACCATTAGCATTGCTAGTGAATACAAATGCCATGAGATTACCAATAATTACCTTCACAACTAATAAAAAGTCAAAAAATACTATCTCTACTACTATTATTAACTTCATTTTGTAACCACTGTCCAGAAAACACAAATCCTGGAAAAAGGAGACATATTACATTTTATAGCATTTCCAAAGTCATGACACTATAATTAGTAATTATTTTTGGAACTATAAATCCCTTTACTTGGTTTAATGTATTTAAGTTCAATTTTCAGATATGTTCATTTTAATATTCTTCCTATAAAGAATTCAAATCCAAAAAAAAAAAAGTGGAACAAATTCCTTCCCAGACTAATGTAAAACAGTCTCCCACAAATTATGAGTGCACATATGGGAAGTAGGGAGTTTGTATACAGACATATGTGAGTGTATGATTGTGCAAAGAACCAGAAACCACTGCCAACACCATCTAATTGGCACTGGCCACCAAGATCCCATAGGACTTACATTGCGTTTTTTATTTACATTACCATTGAAATTATTTATTGTGTTATTCAGTTGTACAAGGTCTTGGCATGTACCAAAGTTTCCCATAGATTGACACTCACTTTGGAGATTGAAGGAAGTGTCCTTCATGAAGTTTTTCACTGCCTTTTGTTTCTGTTATCTGTAGACTTGAGTCTGTAAGGCATTAGGAGTTCAAAAAGGGAAGGTGACTGCAAATGTGCTTTGCAGTTTGACCAGATGTGCAGCCAGTGTCATGAAATACATTCAGCTAGACTATAAATAGAGGGCAGAGGCATCCTACTTACTACTTGGTAATTAATAAAAGGTGCAGTATGCTGAAAGATATCTCACTCCCTATTACTGAATTACTACAGCCACTCTTCTCCCAGCAAACGACAAGTCTTCCAGATGTAAGAGAATGGATTCATAATGGAATTCTCTTTATTACAGCCTGAGAATTTCTTTCTATCCCGTTGGTATTAAAAATTAAGACAATAAAGAAGAAAAAAATCTCTAAATAAATGTTTTTCACACCCAAACATAAAAAGCGATACCCATTTTGTGAATAGTTTGCCCTTCTATTTGAGCTTCCAAAAAACTTCCAACAGGAAAATTATTATATTAATGTATCATTGTTAATAAAATTACCTGTCTTATATGTAAAGTTTTTTTACCTTTCCCCCACTGTGGCTGCAGGTTTAGGCAGGAAGGAAAATTTTTCTGTCAATTTCTCACAGTGTCATAAGGTCACATGGAATGACATGTGAATTATGTCCAGTAATACCATGTGTGTAGGCTACTAAATTAATGAAGGAAGTTAAGAATCCAGAGGGGGCAAGGCATATGTATATGTATCCTCTTTTGTCTAAAGGGTACTGGAGGTGGAAAGCAAAGACCAGGGAATTGTGGATGTTGCATATTTGGGTAAGTGAATGTATACACTTGTTGATAAAGTGATTTTCAGTGTAAACTTTAAATGAACTACTAACCATTTGCCTGCTTCCACACTAAGAGTCAGGGCAGGCATGGAAACAGAGATGTAAACTTCCCAGGACAACATTCCTTCTGGAGATCTAGGGATTATTCTTCTAAATTTAAAATAAGTCCAGGATATGTTTCTCTGACAGCATGGCAGGCCCTCCTCCATATTCTCTCTCCACCTCCCCAATGTAAACACTGCCATTTTCTGAATATGATGATTGATGCCTAAGCATATCTTTCCTGTTGCTGCTCTTGCTATATCAAACTCTCATTTCCCCCAGCTGTTTCTGATGTAACTGTTACATAAGTTCACACTTGCCCTGCTTACTTCTTACTAGAGGGATCATTGTGTTCAAACATTTCTGAATATATTTCAACACAAGATAGTACAATAAGAGCTGCAAGACAAGACTTTATGAATTGATGTACAGAAAACCCAAGCAGAAAATTAAGATGTTAACTCTGAAATGTGAATTATATTGAGAGAAGTTTTGGATGACTCTGGACAAAGGGAGACTATTTGCTCACATAGCAAATATCCTTATTTCATTCTCATTGAATTCAAGGTTTTGGTAATCATTGCGGATATATATATATTTTTTAAAGATTTGTTTTTTTATGTATACAGAACTGGGGTACAGGCTAGAGGTGTGGGAGTGGTGAAGGATTCACCAGAAACAGAACAGAACAAGCAGATGAAGTACATTGCTGAGGGAAGCAGCAGGTGAGACAGGAGAGGTTTACTGCACCATGTGGGTCACCCCTTTGGCTGGGAATCAAACTTGTTCTGAAGTGGCTGCACCTAGCTTCATAATGCTACACTTCAACCTGTTCAACCTGTTGTGCCACCAGGGAGGGCCCATTGCTGATATTTTTAGATGACTTATTTGATAGTAAAAATTATAATCAATTCATTGGATTTATGCCCCACTCCATTAGGCCACAATATCTTCCCCTATTTTTGTGTATTATTTTACCATAGGGCCATTCTCAAGTATTTTGAATGTAGTCATGTATGGTTAAGTGATCCTTTGAATATTGATGATAGAGGGGGGGAAAGATATGAACAAAAGAAGGGGGAAACCACAGAATGGAGTGCAAAGATGAAGAAAGAAGAGAAAAATAAAGACTAGAAAAGCAATGAGGAAGAATGAAAAAGATAGAAGGGGAAAAAACAAAAACAAAAACAAAAACACAAAAACCCAGCATAGTATCTCTTTTTCCTGACTACAAACGCTTATAGAGAAAACTTCCAGAAATAACTACCATATGTGGCTGTCTGAACCACCCCTGGGACTACTGTCATTTGGTTCCAGAATGAATATGTTACCTGAGTAAAAGACAGAGTCTCAAGTTCTGATTCAGTGAGTTGGTGTCAGGGTGAAAAGATCCATTAACTCATATTGTTGCCTTCTCATAAAAACAAACCAAAATAAAGCAAATGATCTCATAGTGTTGGCCTCTGGGGCTCTGTCCAGTCAGATTTCAAAATATTCCAAGCTTGAAGGCTCCCACCATTTTCCGCAGAGACTATTTCATCATCCAACTGATCTTAGACATAAGGAAGTTTTTTCAGTTATTATTCCCCAAGTTCCTCTTTTTCTGAATGTCATCCCATTATTTACACTATTTCATTATGCCTCACTTTTATTCCTAGGATTTTATAGCCTTCAAATACTAAGAGATGGTTGTCATCTAACCCTTCTTTATCCACCCTGGGCAAGAAAACACAAAAGAGTTACTAAGTTGTGCGTGATTAGAGGTTTTTTTAAACTCTACTCATAAATTGAGGATAATAAACAGAAATTTACCTTTTACATTTCATTTTTCAAATTCCTCAATCAACAGAGATGGCCACCAAAATTCTCATCAATGAAAACTCTGTCGTGTGAATGAAAGAACTAGAGACTCAGAGTAAGAAGGGGTCTTCCTTAAGCATGATCTGGACCATTCTCTTTATATTACTAGGCCTCTCAAATAATACCTCAAATCTTCAGTCAGGCTGTAGTAGCAAAGGATCAACATAGATTGGACAAGATAATTTCACAAAAGGGAGTAAGCAAAGTTTCAGATGCAAAGGCATAATTCACATATTCCATGAGGTTGAGATTGAACTCTATTCCACCCTTTGGCCCACAGTATCAATCACAAAACTCAGATTCATGGAACATCCATCCACACATCAGAACACTGGAAATTATATCTATCTCATTTAATATTCACATCCTCATAAGCTAGATTTATCACTTTTTCAAAATGAGGAAATAGGACTAGAGAATTAAATTAACTTGCCCAGATTCTCACAGGCTTTAATTGTTGGAATCAGAGTTCATAACTAAGACACCAATACGGAGATTCATGACATGTTTCCCTGTATCACACACCTGAAGATAAGGTTGTACCTCAAATTACTGAACAAATACTTAATCTTCATTGGGCTAGACTGGTTCTTCATGGTGAAAATTGATATTAGTTCTATGCTGAACAGCTAATTTATTGATTCAATATTTACCAAGGACCTAGTACATGCCCAGAAATCTCTTAATACTTAGATGTGCAGTCATAAACAGAATAAATAGAACAAGCAAACATCCTGTTGTAGTGGAGCTCACATTCCAAATAAAATAAATATAGAAGATGCATAGTTTCTCAGATATTTATAAGCTCAATTGGGGGGAAATGGGACAAGGAAGGGAGTGGAATTAGAAATGAAGAAATAAGCAGTTTGTAACTTATCAGGCTTTTTATGCACGAAGGAGGGGAATACAGCAAGAATGGAAATTAAATGGGGCTGGGTAGGAAAGCCTCGTTTTCCCTGGTGCTAACAATTAGACAGAACTTGGAAGATGAGTCAGCAGAGGTCTTTGGGATGTGCAAAGGCTCTGGAGCCTTTGCTCAAGGAAACACCAGAACCAGTCCAACAACAACCAAGGGTGCACAGGAAAGAGCAGATCCCTCACAGGGGCCGATCAGGGAGAGGTGTGTTGTTTCCTGAAAGAACTCTGATCTTTATTTCTGAGATAGAAGGCTATTGGACAGGTTCGAGCAGAGCTGAGTAATGCCTGACTGACATTTCAAAGAAAGCACTTTGGCTGCTGTTGAAAATAAGCTCCTGAAATGGAGGAATCCACGGACAATTATTAGTTAATAATTCCTACATAACAATGACCTTTATTGACATGACTTCATATTTTTTTACATGTATGATCTTATTCATTGTCATGATCTAACTGGTCACTATCATCACTGTGAGATCACCATTTTAACTTCTAGTTGGTTGAAACTTCATGGGATATTTATGACAATTGATATACTACACATGAAGATGAATGTGGCATAGCTGACTTGAATATATTTAGTAGTTTAGAAATTACTTGTAATAAATAAAATATATTTGAAAATTTCATGGTTGCTTTATAGTAATTGGAGTATCTAATTCCCAACCCAAGGTACATATGAAAACCACCAAGTTTTTAACTTATACTACTTTTCCTTTGGGTGTCTGATGTAAAGATTGAGGTAGCTGCAGGAATTTGTACAATTAAAAATTTTAAAATCTATCTCCAGGATGAAAGACATTTAAGAGGGATTTCCAATACCTACAAGGTCATCATGTCACATATTTACGAAATTTTTAATTTTGAATTGCATTATTTTAAAGATACATTTAGTCAAATATGCCACCTGTGCCTCACAAGTCACATTGTGAATATTTTGTACATAATCCTTTTGGATTCTCTTTTAGAAAGATTATATTGTCATCTCCAAAAAATGTTCTGTTATACGCCTATTCTTATTAAATCAATATATAGTTTTTAAAAAGTAAATTAAAATATAACTGAATACTCAACAGATAATTATTTGTAATATAATTAATAAGCTGCATGGACCAATTCAAATATTTATGAAAGAAAAGGACTACTGAAAAATAATCAAATAGCCAGATTTCTACATAGATAAGCATAGAGCTTTCAGACCTAGAAAATGTGGGTGCTTTCGATGAGGAATGTAATGGCAAGGCAGGGATTATGGGAACATATTTTCTGTGTTGCCACTGCTGTTCACCCAGGTTGTTTATAAAGACTTTGCAGATAAGGCCCTCCCTGCTGGCGCAGCAGGTTAAAGCACAGCACTAAGAAGCTTAGGCCACTTCCGCATGAGTTTGGTCCCCGCCTGCCCCGGAGGTGACCACATGGCGTGGCAGATCTCTCCTGACCCACCCGCTGCTCCCCTCAGCAGTGTACTTTGTAGATCTGTCTGTTCTGCTCCCCACTCTGTCTCTGGTGAATCCTCTCACCCTCCGCATCTCTGGCCTGTACCCCCGTTCTGTATGAATAAATAAATAAATCTTAAAAAAAAAAAAAAAGATTCCATTCCAGCCCTCCCTGGTGGTGCAGCGGGTTAAAGCACAACACTGAGAATCTAAAGCTATTTCCGCAGAGTTCGATTCCCGCCTGCCCCGGAGGTGACCACATGGCGTGGCAGACCTCTCCTGACCCACCCGCTGCTCCCCTCAGCAGTGTACTTCGTCCATCTGCCTGTTCTGCTCCCCACTCTGTTGAAGCCTCTCACCGCCCCTGAGCCTCTGGCCTATACCCCAGTTCTGTATGAACAAATAAATCTTTAAAAAAAAAAAAAAAGACATTGCAGATAATTGCTTCTTGTCAAAACTGGGGCTCAGACAATGCTGAGTAAGACTGGGAAAGGACAGGGCCATAAGGCCAGAAATAGCCTTAGGGTTAGCAAAATTGTGAGGTCTGTGCAAGAGGTCAGTGGCCAGGAAGGAATATTCCACAAATGGAAGTGACAGAAGCCACTGGCTATAATCAACAATACCAAGACAGCAGAAGCTTTATGAGGCACAAGTTCACTTCTCCCTTTTATCAGTACAGAATATGAGTCCATGGGAACCCTGGATTCTTCCACTTTTCCAGACTCCAGTTCATTGGAATCTCTACCAGACCCAATCTAGCTTCTGACAGAAGAACACACAGAGAAGTAGAAAGTCATGTGAAAGATTTTAGAGGTCAATAAAGGTAACTTTCACCCCCAATCCACTGGCCAGAACTCAGTCATGTGAATCCACTTAGCTGCACAGGAAGAAAACAAGTAGAATTACCTGCCATAGATCCTAGGGATATATGACTAGAGTGAAACCTTCAAGAATTATTCTTAAGATTTATTTTTGAACAAAAAATGTCTATTATACCTACAAGATCGCCGAACTGACATTTCAACAGGAGTAACCAATGGTGATTTTTGAATTAAGAGTGCATGCTATTTTTACTTATAGTAGAAGATACAGACAAATTAAATGTTCCTAGAGCAAAATTAGCTAAGAAGCATTACTTTCAGAGGTAAGACAGTGATATCTGGAAGACTGAGCTTCAGCTGCCTGGGCTGGAGTTATATGGAAAGTGAGGTTCAGGGCTGGGAACACTCCCGAAGGGCCAGTTCTAATGGCACCTGTGACACTGACTCAAAGTCAAGTGTTGAGCACGGGCTTAGAATTCTTCTACTGTCATTGATTTGGGCACAAGATTGGGGAAGAATCTGAGAAGGGAGACAATCAGAATATGGATGTTTCTATTGTCCCAATACAGGGGTAGGGTGGGACTGAGGTGACCAAATGCTCATTTTTATGGTCCCTTTCTATCTTCTGCTGGCCTGGACTTGCCTGTCACTCTTCTTCTCTGGAGAGCCTAGAGCCACCTCTCTAGGACCTGGCCATAGCACTGTGCTTATACCCTGTGAGGATGCAGGGTGGGGGAATGTGGTTCAGAGGCTGTGTCCTCACCTGCTTTGTGCTAGTGAGAAAACCACAGCTCATTTTTCTCAGAAGCTCACAGAGGCAAACTTCATTGTAATATCTTTCCTATTGCAGAACAGGCATATCCTTCCACAGGGCACGGCCATCTGGTATCCCGCGTAACAAAGCATGTGAGGGGGTGAGTGTATGCGTATGTGCATATGTGTGTGCTCCTGCGTATGTGCACACCAACACATACATGTGTGAACTAATTTTAAGTGATGGGGAACTGACTGAAAAACAGTCTTGAAAGACATTTAGTGAATGTTTAAATATGGATTATGATCTTGTGCTCCAGTTACCCCAGTATAGAACTAAATTACCCTGAATCTTTAATCCCCTTTGCCTTATTTTTACTGCAGCTTTTCAAGTTGCATGTAAAAGCCACAATCAATGCCCATATGTCAGAAAGGCAGTGGGTCTTACACATTTTTTCTCAATACCTTATAGTATATGGTACTACAATTTCCAGTCAGTTATGCAAATGAGTTCTGATCTACAGGCCTGAGGTCAGAGAAATACTGTAATAAGGAAATAGGTCTAAAAAAGGAAAGATTTAGAGTCTAAAAATTACATTATTATGTTCTTTCTTGTTATAGTCTTATGTTTCAAACTGGATTTGTTGTTGTTTCAATGAGAAAATAGGGCGAATTTACTTCAATATTTTCTCATGTAATTTTGACCTTGTGATAGGAAAACATCTTTCTTTTTACCTACCAGCCAGTGAATGTTGACAAAGACCCTACTATGTATAAAAACATTCTGCTAGGTGGAGTACTATTTGAAGAAGGGTTAAAACACAGATTTACATATATATTCTTACACAATGATCTCAAACATATATAATGCTATAATACCAGGAGCTTTGCAGAATGTCAGCTGAGATGGCTATTTAGAAACATGGCCAGCAATGATGAAAATTGGGCAAATCAATTGAAATATCTCAAATTTCTTTTTCAGTCATCGCTTGAAAGTCCATGCCCAAACCTTCGTTTTCTGTGTAACACCAGTTGGTCTTTCTGGGAAAATGGACCTTGGAGACAACCAGAATGATTTTCCCAGCAGGACTCAGGGTTTACATATGTCCCAAATAATACAAGACCATTAGACTGACTTCAAAGATAGACAACATCCACTCTCAATCACACATATTTTTTAGGGTGGTGTGAGGAGTCCGGAATGTGTGACATGATGTTTAGAGCAGGGAAGTGACAGACGAGGCTGCTGGAAAAAGGGCTCACATTACAGAGTAAATGCTCCTTTTCCCCAGAACTGGGAGTTTTACACACAGCCATGGCTGGTCTGAAGATATGAGGTTTTATAACATCAGTGCAGCTGCATGTTGAAGTCAGCAATTCTATGTCAGGGTCACTTCAGAGACAGGTCACTGGCTTCTAGAACAGCCACTCTTTCAGCCTTCTCCTGCCAGATTTCCTGGCTAGCCTTCTTGCTCTTAAATACTCAGTGGTCACTTCTTTTAGAGAGTGTTTGCTATGACTCAAAGCTTAGATGCCCATGCTATGAAGTCAGCACTGTACTGTCTAATAACAGT
Source organism: Condylura cristata (assembly GCF_000260355.1). NCBI lineage: Eukaryota > Metazoa > Chordata > Mammalia > Eulipotyphla > Talpidae > Condylura > Condylura cristata. The sequence goes on from NW_004567126.1 coordinate 12,230,091, forward strand.
TTTGGCCTGTTTGTGGCAACCTCTGATTTTTTTTCCCCTAAGCATAGGTTTGGGTTGTGTTTCAAATGCCTAGCACAGTGCCTGGCAATATGAACCCTCAATGATTCAATGCCAGCAGAATCAACTCCCAGCAGACCTTACAGTGCTCTGGTCTGTCCTAAAATATGAGGCCTACTGGGAACCTCTAGTTCCCATAGAAACAGAGCACTGCATTTCACTTAATGGAGAACATCTGAAAGCAGGCCTGCATGGGAGGAGCCCTGCAATGCAGGACAATGAATGGCTCATTAGTGTCAGTGAACCTTCCCTTCATGTGCAAAGGCATACGCCATTAGCATCTGGCCCTGAGTAAGTGGGAGATTCCAACAGATGTTGTAAAGGTTCCATGGCCAGCTTCTCCTCATTCACAAAAAATGTGTTTTATGGGCCTGAGAAAATGGGAGTGACCATCCCAGTAACCCTAACTCTTCAGCCCTTGAACTGAAACCAAACCTCCTCTTCATTGTGACTTCTGGAAGGAAGGAGAAAGAAGAAAAGATTGGCAGATGAACCTCGGTGATAATGATATAATTGTCGATCACAGAACTTGTGTGTGTATGTTTGATATGTTAGTTTGAGAAGGCTGCTGTAACAAATCACCATGCCTTTGAACAGAAATCTACCTCATTGTTCTAGTGGCTACAGTCTGACATGAAGATGGAGCTGGGGTTGGTTCTTTCTGGGATCACGACTGAAAAGTCAAATTAAAGTTACATATTGATAAAAGCAAAAAGTTATTATCCATTGCTAATTTTTCCTCTTTTACTGACTTATTCCTAGCTAAAGTTTTACTGCAACGAAGATGGACACACGTGACTAGTGTCAAAACTTTTTGTTTCACACATTCATTCTACAAATATTTTTATTGAGCACTTGTCACAAACCTACTAGCATTCTAAGAAGTAAAAATATATTAACAAATAATACACATTTTGCCTTCATGGAGCTTACATTCTAGAGTGCAGAGACAGTAAAAAAAAAAAAAAGCAACAATGATTTTATTTTTTAAAATTGTTCTTACTGATAATTATATTCATGCCTTGGAAATAAAAATGTCAGAAAATAAAGTCAGGTAAGGGGTTATCAGGAAGGATCAGAGAGTCTGGTCTAATGAGACTTTTAAGAAAATGAGGGCAAAGTCATATTTGTATGTGAGGAATGAACATTCAGTATAGAGAAAAGAGCCTGTGTAAAGGCCCTGAGTTAGGAATATGGTTGGTGGGTTTGATGACTCCAGAAATAAGATCAGAATGAGCCTGGGAGCTTTCATTTAATCTGGTAGAGAATAGGAAAGAATTGATGTAGTCAGAAAAACACAGGCAAGTAGAAAAAGCATATTTCAATAGAGCATATAGCAGACATTATCAAAAACAGTGGCCACCTCCAAACATCATGATCAGATTTTCAAAGTTATCTTTGTGTTTTCTCTGCCCATGACTTTATAAATTGCTCCCCATAGTTTGTAGCTTTGCTTTAAGCTTTTTTCTCGTACTCATTCCTCCTTGCTGGTTTACACACTTCCCTGATGACCCATGGAGATCATGAACAGATCACTGAACGTATCTCCAATTGATCTTTGATACAGTTACCAGTGACTTCTTTAAAAAGTGGCCAGCGGGTTAAAGCACAGCACTAAGAAGCTTAAGCCACTTCCGCATGAGTTCGATTCCCGCCTGCCCTGGAGGAGATCCACATGGCGAGGCAGACCTCTCCTGACCTGCCCGCTGCTCCCCTCAGCAGTGTACTTCATTGATCTGCCTGTTCTGCTCCCCACTCTGTCTCTGGCGAAGCCTCTCACCCTCCGCATCTCTGGCCTGTACCCCCGTTCTGTATGAATAAATAAATAAATCTTTAAAAAACAAACTGATTCCATTCCGGCCCTCCCTGGTGGTGCAGCGGTTTAAAGCACAACACTGAGAATCTAAAGCTATTTCCGCAGAGTTCGATTCCCGCCTGCCCCGGAGGTGACCACATGGCGTGGCAGACCTCTCCTGACCTACCCGCTGCTCCCCTCAGCAGTGTACTTCGTCCATCTGCCTGTTCTGCTCTCCACTGGTGAAGCCTCTTGCCACCCCTGAGCCTCTGGCCTGTACCCCAGTTCTGTATACACAAGTAAATAAATCTTTAAAAAAAAAATGATTCCATTCCTCAAAAAGTGTTCTCTGCCTCCAAAACTAAACTGTTGCCCCTCTCACCACAATTATGAATCAGTACCCATGATTTTGGTTGATACACCGAAAGACCCAAGAGCAAAATAACTCAGAACTGGGGATTATTGGAAATATTTATCTGTTTGCAACTTTGTGTTTTTCCTGATACAATGAGAGGTACTCTAACCCACTTCTACATCCCATCCAGCACTGTATTCTGAAGCTCTGGGTTACAATGAAATCACACTCCTATGACCTTCATTATATGACCCAGGAGGTGGCACTTAGCCAAGCTGGGTCAAGTATTATCTTTCACATCTGCTACTTAAATTACGAGCTGGAGAGAGCCCATTGTTGTTGTTCTGGAGTGTGGATCTGTAATATGTATATTTGGGAGAGGTCATGTTTTCAACACACTTTGTTATAAAAAATCAGAGGAAACCAGCAGAGGAATGCAGGGTGTGGGAAGAGACAAAGGGAGCCATAGATAGAGATAGCTGGATATAGAATAAAGATATAAACAGAGAGATAGATGGATCAATACATTGATTGATAAACAGATAGATACATACATAATTAGAAACATACATACACAGATATGTGGACATATAGAGAGGGACAGATAGACAGGTAGACAGAGAAACAGAGAGACACATTGAGGAAAAGATTTCTGACTGTAGTTAAGTTCATTCCTAAGGTTCAGTTGTGAACATTTTCCTTCCTCCTCCTCTTTTGGTTTTATTCAAATGCATTTCTGTTGATGTGAAATCAGTGTTCATGTAATTCCATCTTTCTTTTAGTTTTACCCCCCTCTAATGTCTGTCTCTGTATTCCCATGTGACTGGTAGGTAAGTTTGTTGGTGTTAGGTCAATATGTAGCAGATGTTCCCCAATCATATACTATGTTGTCTGTCTAGGTAAGATGTATATAGTCTTCAAGTATTTATCATTTGTTGTTTTGAATGAAAATGCTAAAAGCCATCTATTTTTAAGTTATTTAGCTTGTATTTTGCTTTAGGGAAATTTAAATAATCAAATTACAAAAGGATTCTTTCAGTAATGTTTATGACATTAGATATGTGCTCAAAAAGATGTAATAATGGTTAAAGTTGAAGTCTTTTTGTTCACTTCCAATTTAGTAACAAATAAAATGAAAGTAAGACATCTGAGAAGGTAATTACCAGGAGAGGACCACGACTCTGCCTGTCATTGTGTGCACAAATACCTCCACACTGTTTCCAAATTCCCCAGTAGAAATATGGGGCTATCAAATTTTGTTGGGGTTTGAGAGCAAAGAGGTAAGGAACTAGCATGGATCTAATGCATGCCATGCACCAAACATTCAACGTGTAAGTGCTTAGTGCATGCAATATAATGGAATTTCTATAACTGTATGATACAGCTACAGAAGAAGGAATTTGATATTTAAATAATTTCAGTTGCTTATGCAAGACCATATAGGTATTGGATCTGAGATTACAACATAGGTCTCTCATATACTAGGATCTCATGTATTTCCTCTTTTTCCTTCTGCTTTCTTGTTACAAGCTATATTGAGTAGGTTATCATTTGGAATAGCAGTTTTCAAAGTACTGTCTATATATAGGTTCCTAGAATGACATGAGGGTAATGGCAGAGTTGAATCTACAGGTACCTCTATTTCCATTTCAACAAGCGATCCTCTATTTCGATAAGCTTGACAGCTTAAGTGGTGAGGAGAGAGAAGAGATAATCTTATCTCCTAGAAATAATTACAAAAAATAAAAAGAGAGAGAAAAACTTTAAAATAGATACATTTCCCCTTGTTGTCAGTGGGCAATGGCTCTGGATTGAAACTCCCCAAAAGTGTGTCTAAGAATAAGTACTTTTATGTTCAAAAGATATGTACAAACACAGAGTAAAAGCTTCAAGACATTTTATGTGGCAATATTTCTTGAATATGACAACAAAAACACAGGCAACAGAAGCAAAAATAGGCAAATGGGACTACAATGAGCTTGAAAAAACAAAAACTGTACAGCAAGGGGAATGATCAACAGAGGGAAACAGTAACCTTGAGAACCAGAGAAAATATTTGCAAACAAGATATATGATAAGGGGTAAAAGCAGAATGTGTAAATTACTACACCCTAATGACTCTCTCTCTCTCTCTGATATATATATGTATATATCTGATTAAAAGTGGGTGAAAGACTTGAGTCAGCTAGCTCGTCAAAGAAGATACACAAATAGTCAACAAGAGCATGAAACGTGACCAGCTTCCCTCACCCTCAGGGAAATGGAAGTAAAAATCATTGGGAGGTAATTCTTCACACTCATCAGGGAAGCCATTATAAAAAAAAAATAGAAAACAATTTTTAGCAAAGATGTAGAGAAACTGTAGCCTGGTGCACAGTTGGAAAGACTATAAAAGGGCATAGTCCCTATGGAAAACAGTATTAGTGGTTCCTCAAAAAATTAAAAATAGAATTATCATATATGATCCAGCAATCTCACTTCTAGGTATATATCCCTAGTAATGGAAAAGATGGTCATAAAGAGCTATATTTGTATAACCATGATCATTACAACTTCAGTAGCCAAAAGGTGGAAGCGAACTAGATGTCCATCAAATGGCTGAATGGATAAAGACAATGTGGCATGAGCATACAATGGAATATATTGCTTACTCTTAAAAAAGCAAAGTCAATTCTATCCTATGCTGCAACATCAAAGGTCTTTTATGCTACTTTCCTAAATGAAACAAGCCTATCATAAAAATACAAACACTCCAGGGTTCCATTTACATGGTATATGGAATATTCTCACCTTAGAAACAGAAGCAGACTGGTGGTTTCTACAGACTGGGAAGTTTCAGTTTTAGAAGAAGAGAAGGATTAGACATCGTATGTATGTAGACTGTTATACAACATATGTAAGTTAACATGGCTTAGTTATGCCCTTCAAATGGCTAGTATGGTAAAATTTATGTTATATATATTTTTCTACAGTAAAAAAGAAAGCTAAAAATATTTTGAAAAACGGCATGTCTTTTAGGTGTCAGTAAACAAGCAAGCTTAGGCTTTTAGTGAACCACAGGGTCCAGAGAAAGTTCTGACCCACTTTCATGGTTCTGTTTCTTTCTGTGGGTAGCTGTTGTCTTTACACAAATTGTGGTTGACTGTGCTTCGGTGACCTCAGGTGTTGGGCTGAGAAGTCAGGAAGGGGTCACTTTGTCTATTGCTTGTGCCAAGTCAGAAGCTGAAGTACTACAGAATAGTGGTAAGAATGATGGAAGCAGCTTGAGCCAGAAGTGGGGGAAGCAACTAAACTGATGTCTTTGAGGTGATGATCACTGCCAGAAAAGAAAAGCAGAGTGGGCAAGCTTAAGCCCTGACTCCCCCATTTAGCTCTGAATTGCCACCTAATATCTCTGACCCTCAAGATGAAATGGAGTTAGTGAGAAACTTTACAATGGGCTAATAATGAAAAAACTGTATTAAAAGTGATTCATCTATTACACGAGCCTGTTCGTTCCCAGTCAAATATTCCTTCCACTGTCCTTTCCTCCTTCAGTGTGACCTCATTCTTGGGGAGTGGGGAGACAGAAATAATACTGGTTTTTAGGCTGATCTCTGTCCCACAACAAGCCCAGTCCCTGGCATAGAGATATAGTTGGAAAACCGTCTGCTGACTGACCACAGACTGACTGACTGACTGACTGACTGTTGGACTGACTGACTGATGGACTGACTGACTGACTGATGGACTGACTGATGGACTGACTGACTGACTGACTGACTGACTGACTGGCTGGCTGGCTGGCTGGCTGGCTGACTGGCTGGCTGGCTGACTGTGTAAAGGACTGAGGACTGACCCTCAGTCTGATAAACTGACAGAATGACTGATGGATAACTAACTAAATTAATGTATTTTTTGGTAGATTTATTTTATTTGTTTATGCATACAAGAACTAGGGTGCAGGCCAAAGGCACCGGGGTGAGAGGATTCACCAGACAGAGTAGGGAGCAGAATAAGTAGATGTACTGAAGTACCCTGCTGAGGGAGCAGTGGGTGAGACAGGAGAGGCCTGCTGTGCATTGTGGGTCAGCTTCCTGGCCTGGGGTTGAATTTAGGCTGCAGTGGCTGGCGATAGAGACTTTAACCTCTGTGGGGTAAAGAGACTTTAACACAGTCTGATCAGTCCTTAGTCCTTTAGTTATTCAGCCAGTCAGTCAGCAGATGGTTTTCCAGCTATGCTAGGGACTGGGCTTGTTGTGGGAGAGAGTGCAGCTAAAAACCAGTATTATCGCTGTCCCCACCAGGATCGAGGAGTCACTGAAGGAGGAAAGGACAGTAGGAGACTCTATCCCCTGTGCCATGAGGGAGGTCCCTGACTGAATGTATTTACTAGTGTTTTGTCAAGTTCCATTCAAGTATAAGGCATCATCACTTGATCTCTTTTTACATGTCTCAACTACTTGGTTAATTTTGTCTGCAGAATACCCCCTACTCAAAGTTTGTCTACAGGCACCATGATTGTATGGCATATCACTTGTGATAAAATGTTTTTTCGACCTCCCCTCCTCCCCCAAACCAGCCTCCTGCAATCTTCATCTCACAAGGGGGTGATGACGTCTAGGAAACAGCCCATTTCTTTAGAGAATAAAAGCTCCCTCTGTCCCTCATTGTTTCTCAACATAACCTTCCTCCTGCTGCCCCTGGCCCTCACCCCCACCCTTTTCTATTCTCTGCTCTCCAATCCCATCATGTTTGCAGGTCACTGCTTGAAGTGTGAGTGGCCTCTCTGCTGCATGTGATTTATGGGCCCAATGACGCCAAGGTCAGAACACAGATTGTTTTGCAGGTGTCCCTGAAGTCCTGGTGTGGTGCTGGGGATTCAAGCCCACAGGGACAGCTCACAGGATATGGGGCTGAATTTGCAACAAGCAGCACAAAATGGCACAGGATATCTATCACCAGACAAGCAAAACAGTCATTGTTTTCTCCCAGCCCTGTGACCCAGCCCTGAATCTATAAAGAGACAGTGCTTCTGACACCTCCAGATAAACACTGTGTAAGGACAGTATATTATAAGGAAGTGAGGTGCCCTGCTGTGAGGTGCCAGAGTCTAAGATCCCTGGGGTTCCATTTCTGTCTGGCATTATGTTTACTTAAACCAATAGGAGCAAGATGACAAGATTCCTTTCAGAATGATTCCTTGTGTAATGTGAACCTGGAAATGATCAAATTATGGGGCATTCTTTTAATTGTTTAATCAGTAGCTGGGTACCCAGTCTCCTCTTTGTCAAGAAGTGGGTTAGAACTTAGAGCAGCTGAATGACAATGCTTGGCACACGAGCATAGTGCTTAATGCTACACTTAGCATTTCAGGCCAGAACGAGCTGGCTCCAGGTCCAGCTCCAAGTCTCTCTCTCTGTGCAACCTCAAACAACCTGTTCAATCTCACAGAGGAGGCATTGTGAATATGAAACTGAAATAATAGAGTTTAACACCTAGGCATTCAGTAATATGGTATTGTTCACATACGTATTTCACTGTAAGTCATAGTTCCTGCTTTTAAGAGATTGGTTATGGCCCTCTGCTCTTAAATCTCCTACATAATAGCATCACTTGGAGGACTTTTAAGAAGTGCCAGTGTCCAGGTCTACTACCCAGAGACCCTGCAGAATTGCAAGTTTTACAAGCTTTTCACATCATTCTAAGGGCATACTCAGGATTGACGAGTCATTTAACAAAGCAAAATTAACACGGGCATTATTAAGGAAAAGTTTATGACTAAATGTCTAAAGTCACTTTCAAACAACTTTAATCCTGATGGCAATATTCTTATCTAAATTATCCAGATGCGCTTGGCAAATTGCCTGCAAACTCCTAGAACATTTGGCTATTGTATCTAGAGGCTTCTAAAATCTGTATATATGTTTTTCTTTTTTTAAATTTCTCTTCTCCCTAGTGGAAGTCTTGGTCCCTTTTTCCTGCCTAACCCCTCCTCTGTGAGTTAAAAAATCCTTGAGACTTTATCTACAGAAGCACACTCAGATATTTTCTCTGTTAAGTGTAATTCCCATGAAAGCCAAAACAAAGTGAGCAGGAAGCAGATCTAGAGGATACTGAGCCCCTTTTAAAACTTCTTCATTTCTGTCTCCTTCTTGTGCCCCAAACTCAGACTCAACTGATGCCAATTTGCTACAACAATGTTTCCCAAGCCTGGGTACGTGGGGACACTTTTAACTCCCCAGCAACTTTTGCATGTCACTTTTCCATACACCGGTTCAACCTGACCAAAGCACCAACCAGATCTGACCTGGGATATTGATGAGCGTGGAACATCAAACACTTACAGGAATGTTTTATGTCAGTAAGACCTTTAACCACCATCTCCTCCAGCGATAGCATACCTCCCAAGCCAGGAAATCAAAATCTTTAACAAATATCAGTGAGCTAATCTTCCTGGAAACTTGGAAGAGAGGTGAGGTACATGCAATATAAAGATGCAAGTAATTGTTTGGGCCACTGCAAGGTGCACGAGTTGTTCCCATCTCTCACTTCCCAACACAAGGCCCAGCTCTCTGTTTGCAGAGCTCAGTGTTGCTGTGATAGCCTAATTGATTTATAATGTTTTTCTCCACATTGTGCCATGTGTGCAATTAGTTACTGGAAAGGAAATGCAGCTCAGCTCACTTGCTGCATCTGCTGCTAGTCAGGGACATACAATTTCATGCCCTATTTTCCAGATGGCTTGATTAACATTCAGGGAAAACCAGTGACTTGGCCAGCACTGCAAAAGAAGCTGAGGGAGCTCAGGTATAATTGGACCTGAGAGAACCACCCCAAATGGAAAGAAAACATAGCCCACTCTCAAAATGTAAGCCAAACATGCAATACTGTGAGAAAAAGTAAAACAAAACAAAAAAACTGAATGGCTCTTTCCTATCCATTGTATTCACATGTTAGTTTATTCGTGTACAAGATATTGACTGAACACTTCATAGGTACCCATTTTCTTTGAATATATGATAGTAAGCAAACAGATGATGTTCCAGACTTCAATGGAGACAACTCATGTAAGGGAAACACGTATTAAATAAATAATCATAAAATAAAGTATAAAGGTGGAGCTGATTTATTATGGCATTCAGAATCAGGAGCAATCTGTGAGCAAGAGGGTTAACTCTGAAGCTGAAGAAGGAATGGAGATTAGCTCGAGAGAGGACAGGCGCTCCTGACTCAGGGGCCTGTGGCTTAAAGAGGAGCCTGGTGAATTGTACACCTGTGTGCAGGTCGGTGGTATGGGTGTGGGGTAGGTAAAAGTGCAAATGTTCAACAGAATTTTATATGTGGAATCTTAAAAAATAGCCAAACTCATTGACAGAGAGTAAGAAAGTGCTAGGGATAAGGTTTGGGGAAAGAAAGGGATGTTTGCAAGAGGATACAAAGCCTCAGATATAAGAAGTATAAGGTCTGAGGATCTAATGTATAACATGGTGATTGTAGATGATGACACTTTATTTAATTAAAATGAGAACTTAAACAGTCGCAGCAAAAATGGTATATATGTGTGTGCACGGTATATTATGTCTAAAGATGTGAGTGATGGAAATGTTTTATTAACTATCACTAGATGAGGGCAATGCTTTCACAGTATATACAGATGTCAAATCATCACAAAACATTACTTTAAATATCTTATAATTTCATTTGCCAATTATACTTCAAAATTCTGAAAAAAAGAATTTTATATTTTCAATGTCACAACATTAAATTAAGTCTTATAGGTAGGGGAAATAACCTGGTTTAAAATTTAAAATGTCTTTTAGCTACTCCACAGAGAATGAAGACAGGGTTGGAAGTACAGTGAGAGGAAGCACAGGTAACAGTTGGGATTTACATGATTGATGGCTGTGGCTTGAATTTGGATGAAGATGGTACAACTAAAACGAAATACAAGATACTAAAGAGGCAATATCAGGAAGATGTGATGGCAGATTGAAAGTGGAGAGGGAGAGAAAGGGCAGGAATGTCCTATTTTCTTTCTTAAGCAGCTGTGTGTACATAAATGACATTTACTGGGTAGAGAAAAGGCAGAGTTGGAGATATGGAGTCTGCATTCTTGCCATAGAGGTGGAATTTAAAACAAAAAACATTTTGAGGGGAAGGGTGGTGAGAGGATTCACCAGAGACAGAGGGGGGAGCAGAACAGGCAGATGGACGAAGTACACTGCTGAGGGGAGCAGCGGGCGGGTCAGGAGAGGTCTGCCTCGCCATGTGGTCACCTCAGGGGCAGGTGGGATCAAACTCATGCTGCAGTGGCTTTAGCTTCTTAGTGCTGTGCTTTAACCCGCTGCACCACCAGGGAGGGCCTGCATTTCTTTCTTTGTGCATTCAGAATGACAAAACTGAATATTTGGATGAATAGGAAACTGTTGAGTTAGCATGCATCTCAAAATACTTTTTGTCTTTTTAGTTTCCTATATCCTCTGGCAGGCCAAGATATATCAGGATTGGAATGAAGGAACTAAATAGACCTATAGTTGGGAACTCTAGGCTTTTCTTGCTGTGAGAGGAAAACATGATAAAGATATGAAGAATAAATATTCCTTGTATGTGTATCTTCTCACTAGGACTTCCCCACTTATCAGGAGAGCCATATTTATCCTCCCTCTAGAGTAAATCTAAAGCCCTCCAGAGCATCAGAATGACACATTGTACCTTCCATGATTTTAATTCAACAAGCATATATTATTGACCCTGGGAATCATGAAACCATGATTTAGTTAACTCTTGTTTTTCATTTTTGCCACAGCGCCTCCTGACAATTCCTGCTAAGAGCTTCACAACTCTCTACTCTCTTTTCTAGATGGCTTCATAAATATAGAATGTATAGAGAACACATTTTTGATTAACCAACATCAAGAAGTGTCAGCGTTAATTTTATTATTAGAGGAAACCAGGGGAAGGGCTCTCCATGGTGGCTCAAAGGGTTAAAGCACCGCATTAAGATTATCTCTGAAGCCACTGCAGCATGAGTTCGATCCCCGGCCAGGGAGATGACTCACATGGCATGGCAGACCTCTTCTGACCCACGCGCTGCTCTCTTCAGCAGTGTACTTTGTCAATCTGCCTGTTCTACTCTCCACTTTGTCTTTGGTGAGTCCTCTTACCCAACAAACCTCTGGCCTGTACCCCAGTTCTGTAAGCATAAATACTTAAAAAAAAAAATATATATATATATGCAAAACACTATTTGCAAAGAAGATCATCATATTCTAAAATTAACATTGGAAGACCAATTTCAACTCCATTAACTACACTTTTTAGAAGAGGAGAGGTTAAGCATGTAGCCATTGCTTGAAAACATGAGGGACTTCAATGTAGATGTTTTCTCTCTAAGGTCATGTTTTGATGAGGAGCTGATCACCATTAATAATTTTTGAGGTGGAAACATATATAAGAAGATACAATCAGATCAGTGACTTGTAATATAACTATACCTTGTTACATGAGCACATATGCAAAAACATTTTGAAGATGATTGCCTCTATATCAAGCACAGAAAGAAAAAATAAAATAGAAATCATTAATTTCTACCATAAAAGAAACTGCAGTGTCAACTCCAAGATGCAACCTATTTACAGCACCCAGATAATTTTTGTAAAATGTGCCAAAGTAAGACATTTAATTGCAAGATGTATTAAATGCCTCATTTGACTTCAACTGCAACACATTCTTTATGCTCAGTGAGGTAAGAGTAGCCTTAACTACGCCAGGGAGCTGGTTAAGAGGAATTTGAATCAGGGGTATATATGTTTGGATACATTAAGTTTGCTCTTGCATATTGCTAAATCTTGGTGAGCAGTCTGTAAAAGGAGTGACTTCCAGGAGTATTTCTGTTACCTACTCTGCCAACTCGTCAGCATCATGCACAGGCCTTTGGGCTGGAGATCTCCCATAAACATGATCTACGCTGCCTGTCTCAAATCAAAGATGACTTAAGTTCATCACTCCATAAGAAAATGGAAAATTCCTTGAGGTCTTACAGGTCACAGATGAAGAAAACCTGCAGTTTTCTCCAAACTTGGCAGCAATTTTCAATTCTCAGTTTTTAAAAAAATCAATTATTCATGCTATAGGAAAGACTGAATTGCTTTGTTACTTTTCTGTATTTGTTTTGAAAGACAAGGATTAGAAAATTATTGACCTAGGTGATCAAAGAGTAGAGCCAAAAGTATATAGTAGGAACCCATCAGGCAGTTTATTAATATGTTCATTTATATAGTGCTTGTAGTATTTCCCAACTTTTTAATTTTTCTAAATAAGTATTTCTTGTTTTAAGGAATTATTTGAGATAGATGTAGCTTTATATGGTATTTTTTCTCTTTACTCATTACTCACATCTATAAATCTGATCTTTATAAAGACAGAGGTATTATTTATAAAGATTGTTTATCTTGTTTTTTTAAAAAGTGGCCTCAACAACATGTAGGCTAGACAAGGCTATACAACTTCTAGAGAGTGGGCAAGCAGTCTAGGCAGACACATAGGTCCATATGTGGTGGGGTCCTGCATAACAGTGGAGCAGAGACACTTGTGCATTACCTGGTGTCCTTCAAGGAGGTCTTTGCAGGTTGTTTTCCAGGGGGTGAAGTTGTTTCTTTGTTGCTATTGCTTCGCTTTGTTTTAGTCATCTGAATAGTTTTCTATTTCAGCCTATAGGCTTGGAGCCCTGAGAGCTGTTTGAAGGCATCCCTGGGGCTGCCATAGATAATACAGAGTGCCAGTCCACGAATCCCGTTTAGGCTAAATGGATCTCATGTAATGCATGAGTCATATTTACATGAAAGCATTACTTGCTGCTTACCTGAAATTCAAATCTTACTGGGCATCCTGTATTTTTATTTGCTAAGTCTGATAACTTGATCCTGGGGAGAAAGTTGGAAATGGTGAAAGGACATTAGTTTTACTTTTGCAAGTCTCTCATCTGGACCTGTTCCAGTGTACCCACTACTCAGCTATGTCCACTACTTAGCTATGTACGATGATGTGTGGAGCCTTGGTGGTCCTCCAGAGTCGGGCAAGTTCATAAAGAAACAGTGCTGGTTAGTGTCAAAGTTAGTCGCAAATCTTTCATGTGGGAAATGAAAATTAGAGAATGAAGTAAAGTCGTTTCCCCATGAAGACTACTGTGATTTCTGACTAAATGAATTCCTACAGTGCTTCACTTCGAGCAGATTGGATGGAAATCTGAGTTTGTATAAACCCAGGGGACGCTTCACTTCGTTAAATACTATCCTTTGCCTTTTAAATCACTTTGAAAGATGTTTTAAATATAATTCCATTTTCTCAGTTCAACCAAGTTCAACACAACTTTTTACTTTCAAAACTTACTTATATACAATGTTGTGCTCATCTCAACTCCAGTCAGATATGAGTATTGTGGTGCTGAATAGATTCACTAGATTTAACAAATAAAAGTATAAGTTGCCCAGGTACATTTGGATTGCTGATGGATAGCACACAGCTTTTCAGCATAAGGATGAGATCCGATTTGTTATCTATCAGTAATTTTAGTTTACATATGTGTCCCATACTTTATTTGGCGACCCTCTGTGGGATACAACCTGGTGCTCCTTATTTTAAAGCCACACAATGATGGAAAGAAAGGGAGAGGGGCAGACGAGAAAATTATTGTACAAGTATGTAAAGTCCTATTTTAGCTATTTTGTCACAGACTTCTGGCCATGGAAAGATTTGACATGTCCTTGGGAAATTAGGAGAATTATATTCCTACACAGTCAGGAGTCGCTGTTGCTTTGTGACCTGGTCAGCACTGGAAAAACCAGGTATTTGCAAAAACAGCTGGGAGACACCTGGTCTGCATAGCGCCCCCTGCACACACCCCGCATAGCCACACGCCACAGATAGTCTATTGGTCTGGACCTCACAGGGTTTCTAGGTGGGCACCAGATTGTTAGAAAGGAATCTTCCCAAGTACCACCTGTTGCTGCTTCAGTAGCTTCCTGCATCTTCTACAGGAGCTAATGCTGGCAGATTAACTTGGAGAGAAGCCTGAGCTGTAGCTCCTGGTGTTTGTGACCATATTTACGTAGCTCTTTTAGTTTTGCTTCAGATTTTTAAAGCCTTTTTAAAAGATTTATTTATGCATATAAGAACTGAGGTACAGGCCAGAGTTCTGTTTGGGGGGATTGAGAGGATACGTCAGAGACAGAGTAGGGAGCAGAGCAGGTAGATCTGCTGAAATATACTGCTGAGGAAAGCAGCAGATTGGTCAGAAGAGGTCTGCCATGCTACGTGTGTGGGTCAGTTCCCTGGCGGGGCATCAAACTCATGTTGCCAGTGGCTGTGGATAGCTTCAGAGTGTTGTGCTTTAACTTGCTGCACCACCAAGGAGGGCACATTTTAGAAGTTTTTTAACTGAAGTAATATTAAATACCCCCATCAGGTATTACCACTGCAGTGAACCCAATACCAAGTCACCTGTAACCCACCACCATAGTCAAGATTATGCTTCCTTCTCTTTAGTTCTTAGCCCTCTTTCACTTCTCCCTGCTATGATGTTTCAACTCTCCACTCCAAGCCTAGTTTGTTTTGTCTATAGTCCACCTACTTCTGACACCACCTGGTGTTTCTTTCTCTTTCTGACATTTCACTTGGCATTATCCTTTCCAGCTTTATCCACGTTGCTGCAAATGTCATGAGTTTATTTTTTTGATCACTGAATAATATTCCATTGTGTACCTATATCAGCTCTCCTTGATCCATTCATCTAGTTGGGGGCATGCAAATTATTTTCATAAGTTGGCCATTGTAAATAGTGCTGCAATAAACATAGGGGTGTAAGTTTCCTTTCAAATTAGTATTTTTGAGTTTTAGGAGTGGAGTTACTGGAACATATGGAAGATCCTTTTTGGTGTGTTAAGATGCTTCCCCATTGCTTTCCATAAAGTTTGGATGTATCTGCATTCCCACCAGCAATGTAGGTGCTTTCTTTTTCCCCACATGGCCTTTTCAATATAGGTCATTCTCACAGGTGTGAAATGCTATCTCTCTTTGCTTTTCCCTGATAAGTGATGGTGGACATATTTTCATGTGCCTGTGTGAAGTCCACATGTCTTCTTTGGAGAAGTGTCTATTTAGTTCTTGTGCCAATTTTTGATTGGGTTATTCACCTTATTTGAGTTGTATATGTTCTTTGTAGCTGTTGGATATCAGCCCCTTGTCAGAGGTATGGTGTGCAAATATTGTCACTCATTCAGTAGCATATCTTTCATTTTAGCTATGGTTTCATTTGCTGTGCAAGAACTTTTTAGTATGATGTCATTCCAGTTGCTTGTTTTCTCTTGATTTCCTTGCTATTGGGGATGAATCCCTAAAGACATTGCTGAAGCTCATAGCATGAAGTATTTTGCCTATGCTTTTATCTATGCATTGTATAGTTTCAGCCCTTTTACCTTTCTTTGAAAATGTGACTGAGTTGTATAACAAGGGAAATTGTTCAAATATGAACACTCCCTTTAGAAGGGAGTGAGTCCCTCATGTTTGGAGATGAGGTGAGCATTTGGTGGGCAAGTTAAGGGGGTGATGCACATACTTGTTGAGTGCTTGGAATTGATGACAAGGTGATTTTTCAGGTCCTATAGACCTGTGCAGCATAGCACGGACTCTAGAATCGTATGAATTTAGTTTCAAATTCACGACTTTGCCTTTTTTTAACTTTGAGTGAATTACTGCATTTTCTAAGCCTTTATTTCCTTATTTGTAAAATGGGGACAGGCCCAATGGATTGTTAGAAAGATTAAAAAGATAATGCCTCTAAGGCACAGAGCAGTGTTATAGACACAAACAATCATCCTGAAATGTTAGCTATTATTCGAGTCCTTTCATGTTCTGCGATTATAAATTTCCATGAACTTCAGCCAGAAAAATCAACTGGGACAAGGGATTTGGTTTGGAGAAGAGGCTTAGCTCAATAGCATGAGAGCCTACCATGGTGTTGATCAAATAGACATCACAGGGTCTCTTAGTTGGCATATTTCTTTTGGAGTTGGCTCAAGGAGAAGGAATTTGGGCTCTACTTTTCTTGTCTCTCTTTAGCCCCTGGCACAACATTAAGTACATATTTGGTACTCAGGAAATAATGATTCGTGGAGAATGTACTCTTCTTTGCCATAAATGAGAGCAGGGTCTTTGATGTTTATTCCATGAAACCCCTGGCTAGAAATAAACACAAGAACAATTCAATTCCAAGAACACAATGAAGCTTTCTACTCTTCCATTTCTCTGCAAATCTTCTAAGATGTGGTTGTGGACAACTTGCATTTGAAGCAGATCACAGCAATAAAATCTTTTAAAAGGTGCTCTTTCAAACACTGTAGGTGGAAGTTGTAGGATTTTAATTTTCCTGTGTTATATAGCTTTAGCACAGACTAACTATTAACAAACTATTAACATTTTTAACTATTTGCTAAACTACTAATATTTTACACAAAATTTGTCTTATTTTCAGGATTTTTCAGCTTAGTTTCATTCGCCTAAAACTGCACTACCACACAGGTCAGCAGATTCAAATAATGAAAGCATTTGACACGAAGGCACTTTATTAAAATTAGTTTATTTCCTGCCCACATCAGGAATGTGTTGTGTGTGCATAATAAACCGGGAAGATTAGTTTATGAGAACTTTAGGTCCACCCGGAGTGCACAGAGATAAGTTCTAAAAATAAAACTGACTGCTACTCTCCTTTTTTTCCTAGGGGTAAGTGCTGAACATAACTCTTCAGACCCAGGAAAGCTCAGCAATCATTCTGCAGTCTCACAGCGCCACCTTTTGGTGCATGGTCTCGCTTGTTGCCCGACAATGAATCCCAAACAGCTGGTTCCTAGGGTGACTTTTATAATCCAACTTCCTTGGTTATGGCTTGACATAATTTCCCTGGAGAGTTCAGGCTTAGGGTATGATAATATACCTTGGGTCTGTAAAGCATTAAAGAGGAGGATATTGTCAGATATATGATCTAGCCATGGACACAGGCCAGATGTATTTATAACTAAGAGTGAAGGCCCTCTTGTTCTGGTCCCCTTCTGACTGGATTGCTGTTATCTATCAGCACCTTCCTTATTTTTGCAGAAAGGTTCAGCTAATTTCTTTCTTTGGCCTTCTAGTTGTGTTGTTGGGAGCTTGCTGATGGCCATAAATAATAGGTGACAACAATATCTTTTCAGAGAAATAAAACAACAGAGCAAAAGTAAGCACTTTATGTTCTTTTTCAAGACGGCTTCGCTGCAGATCTTACCCACTGTGAAAAAAGGCTGCAATATGTTATTTACGGGTGGGGCAGAAATTTATTTATTTATTTTATTGGTGATTAGCATTAGGGTGTATTTCTGGCATTAACTAAAATTAGGCTTGACTTAAAAATATAATAAAACAGATTTATCTAGGCCAGCCTATTGGAGGTTATTCCAACAGACAGACACAATGAGAATGTGTCTGAAGTTGTGGCTTCTCATTGGAAACCTTGAGGGGAAAAGTGGCTGAGTTCTTGACAATTAGCTTCAAGACCTGCCAAGGCCTCGGAATCCAGAGTCAATCCTTTTGGCAGACTCTCCCCCTTCACCCACAGGCTGTTAACCCAGTGAAAATATGACTCACATTGCTTGCCTTCGCACACTCCACAAAAATAGTTGTATTTCTCCTCCTTCAGTTTTCAACCAGAAATTTTGCCTTGGGAGGGACTTGGCTTAGGTTGGCAGCATTAAGAAACCTTCATTTAGCTGAGGGAATGGTGGAGGGATGCTATAAATAGCAGCTCCGGATCTCTATTTTTTACTTTGCACTTTCACAGACAAGATGGATCTTTTGGTTAGGATGTTTGAGCTGCTCTACTTATAAAAGTCATACCAATTCTCACCTTCCAGGTCAGATTTCCTTCTCAAAAGTCATTCTGAACCTCCAATAATTCTCTCTCTATCCTGAATCTGATCAGTTCTTTTGCCTTATAAGAGTGTGCTGAGCAAAGTTCAGAGGATCATGGACCATATTGAACTGATACAGGCGCTTTGTTCTCAGTAAGCTGTCAACAGGTGATTTTTGAATTAAATTACACATGGCAGAAACATAAGAACACTTTCTAAAAAAATGGGACAGTCTAGCCCATTAGGGCACAAATGTCTCCATGAGTACATAGCCAACACCTATCAGGACTGTAGTTTCTCTTTTTTCTGTCCAATTCAAATTCTATTGCCAAAACATTTAAAAAACTAATTTGAGCATGTTGTTCTCCTTATTTGAAAGTGCCATCCCTCTCTCTACGGCCTCCAGGGAAGACTACAAGCTTTTTGAAAGGTCTACCAGACTTGTACTGTGTCCAAGCTCACTGCTGCAATCTCACTTCTCACACTTTCACCCCATTCAGACTTTGGCCTACTGTCTCTGAACTTCTCTGTTATTCCTCCTTTCTGAAATAACCCTCCATCACTTTTCTGCCTGTGGAAATTGCCTTTATTATTCAAGACTCAACATTAAACTTTTCGACCTCTGCTTAGCATTTTCCAAAGCTCCAAGGCAGAATAAATCTCAACTTCCTCTGGGACTTTGCATAATTTTGTTTATTATTTTATTATAACATCGACCATGTTCATATCAAAATTTTCCTACTTATATTAAATCATTTACTGGACTTAAGTGACTTGAAAATAAGAACCATATTATTTTACTTTGATCTTCAAGTGGCTAGTCCACAGTATAATACATACTAAGCTCCCAAAAATGTATGATAAATAATAAATCAATAATTCTGAAGGGCAATGATAACAATAGTAGACTGGGAATTGGTAGATCTGAATTCTAGACTCAGATGTTACTTTCTACTGTGAGATCTCAGGTCTCAATTTAACCTCTCAGCATGCAATAGGGCTCTTTCAGATTAGAATGACTTCAAGTGGTCTGTCTGATACAAGACCTGTGAAATTTGTCTACTGGGCAGAGTTCATCAAGGAAGGTCCTCTGGGAACTTCTAAATTCAGCAGGTCTCAATCGACCTACTGAAGAGTCATAAAAGTCTCTTCTAGGTTTGATAGCTTAGGATTCATCAGAGTTAGTAGCAAAATAATAATGAAAATATTTGAGCTTCTGTTAAGGCTTGGATTCCAGTGTTATGCTTCTGTTTGTTTAGAAAAACTAAAATATTAGACACTGTGTCTACTCCTACTTACTAGAGGTTCATTTATGGTCATCAGAAAATAAAAGGATACATCATGCTGACATGAACAAGTGATGTGATTGTTTTTTAAACCATATATTCATGTTCAGTGTCTGATTGACTTTCACAGAAAGTGAAATTCACAAATAATTTTGAGAGGGTTGAATCCAGAGCACTTTCTTATATATTCCTTCAACAGGGTAGTTCTAAAAGATACCAAATTCTAGTTGTGTTGTACTTTATTCTTGGCTTACCTATTATTCTTCAAGTTAAAAGGAACCTCAAGTCTAGGAATAGATGACTGCGGTCCTTTGCATATTCAATGTTCTAATCAGTAACTAACAAAGTCAAATTTACATATCAAACTTAACTTGGCATAAACAAAACACCTGATTATCCCAAATACCCCATATACAACCTATTTAAGTATATACCATCATTATTCACTCAGTTGCTCAAGACAAAATATAAGTCATTTTACATTTTTCTTTTTCCCTCAGTCAACCCATGACTTAATCCATTAATAAACTCTAACTTTATTTTCCAAGCCAACCACCTCACCATTTCTACTGTAACCAACTATTCTCAAGTCACCATAATCTCTTATCTAGATTACTGCAATACTTTCTCAAGTAGGTTGTTTACTTCCACATCTGCTCCATTACATAGCGTTGCCGGTACACTTAGCAACCAAACTGATCTTTCTAAAGCATAAATAAAATAATCATATTTCCCTACTTAATAGCTGCTAGTGGTTTTCAAGTACACTTTGAATAAAATTCAAATTTCTTTCCATGGCCTCTCTACCCTAATAGTAGCTGACCTTGACATTATCCCCAACATAATCTCCTACTCATTCTCTCTGGTTTACCTTCACAGTTCCATGGCCTTGTGGTACTTCAAACACAGTGAAAATATCCTCATATCAACAACTTGTACATATGCTTCTCTGTTGCATATGCTTCTTACATGGCTGCCTTGGTCTCATCATTTTGATGTCAGTTTATGTCTTTTTCTCATGAAGTTCTCTGATTTTTCCACTTAAAATTATCTCTCATGTTACAGTTACTCGTTATCAAAATAAGCCTATTTTGCATTCTTTATAGCTCTGACCAATTTAACTACTGGATAATTTGCTTATATATTGTGCAGTTATTTCACTCTAATGCAATCCCCTTGTAGGTACAGAGTCTACCTGTCTTATTAGGTATTGTATTCTCCATTCTTAGGACTCACTTAGCATGTAATAAATTCTCAATAAGCATTTGTTAATTAGCTAACCAACTAAGTTGTCCTATGATGATAGGGGAATAGAAAATAAATAACTGATGGCTATTCCCCTCAAACAATTAAAACCCTTTAGATTAGAAGGGAAACATATAATTATAAACTGAACATCAATCAGGCTTTTCACACTGTTTGCTCTTTGGCAAGGGTTTATAGAGATGCTTCTTTGTACGAAAACATCATATATGCTTAGCTCGACAGAATCTAATAATTATTCAGGATTATCAGTTAGGATCCCAAGAAAGGAATAGCACAGTAAAATTGAGCTGTTCAAGGAAAGTTTAATAAAGAGATCATTTACAAGGATGTGAGCAAGGCTTAGGAAAAGCCATAAAGCAGGACCCTGGTGGTAGAACATCCAGAGGCCATTATTATCCCTATTACTAAAGGGTGAAGAAGAGTCCAGAGAGAGGCACAGAGAGAAAGCCCCCTGACAGTAGCTGCAGCCTTCGATAGTATGGAGCTCATGCAATCTGAGCTGCCAGGAATGAGTTAGTGATAGAGCTGCCCAGACTGAGGTCTTGTCTGCGCCTGCTCTCCCACAGGCATGGAGGTTCTACCTGCATTATTAGTTGGAGCTTCAAGAGGCTGTACCCCTGGGTCAGTCACAGACAGAGCAGAGACGGTTGAGAGTTAAAGGGAGACTCTGCAGAACCAAATGGAAACTGTCTAGCCTACCAGGAACATTCAAAGAGAAAGATGAAATGTGGTTCCACCAGACCAGAATTGGGGTGCAGTCAAGAGGTTTGATGGGAACAGAACCATAGCCTAGCACTTGAAAAGGGCTTAGAAGCTTTCTAAAAAGTCTTCTGCCAAGGCTCAGTCTATTTTCTTCTCTTAGCAAGAGAAGGGAAGAAGGGGTTTGATGGGCTCAATCTCTTTCCCATTCACACGCAGAAAGAAAAAAAAAATGGGAAAAAGAAAAGAAACAAGTTAGGGAGAGGTGCCAAGCACAGGACTTTTTGTATCCTCTTCCTTCATTTTTTTTCCATACTGCAATTGTCCTTTATTTGCCTAAGATGGTGACACTGATTGAGCTCAGAAGTGCAAGAGACACCTAGAAAAGCAACACTGTCTGATGCCATAGCTGCATGCAGGGCACATATTCTCGGCTTTCTTTGTGCTTGAAAGCCTGTTTTTTTTTTAAAGATTTATTTGTGCATACAGAATTGGGGTGCAGAGACCAGAGGTGCAGGGGCGGTGAGAGGATTCACCAGAGACAGAGTGGGAAGCAGAATAGGCAAACTGTGATGAGGTGCACTGCTGAGGGAAGCAGTGGGCAGGTCAGGAGAGGTCTGTTGTGCCATGTGGGTCACCTCCCTGGCCAGGGATGGAACTTGTGCTGCAGTGGCTGCGGAGAGTTTCATAGTGCTTCACTTTAACTGGTCGCACCACCAGGGAGGGCCCGAAGTCTGTGTTTTTAATATAATTTCACACTAAAATACAAGTGAATTTTAATAACTCTCTGAAGCTCAATCTAGAAAAAAAATGCCAAAGAACTTTATAAAGTTAGAATTTACTAATCTGTTTGATTCCAAGCATTACAACTATTAAGACATATCAAATTGCCAACAATTTTGTACTGTTCCTGCAATATCCTGGACTTAATTTCTGACAAGTTTCCCAGGTTATATTCTAAGAGAAGGAATTATTGATATATTCCTCTCCAGCATGGTGAAAGGAAAGCAAAACAGAGATTATATTGTGGTCATTTTCTCTTAATTGTTCAAACAAAAATAAAGACAAGAAACAGTTTGCCCTTAGCAAGAGGGAAAATCAAGAAAATATTTACAATTTCTACTTTATTATTGGCTTGAACATTTCTTATCCTATATATTTATTGAGATCTGGGAAAGGAGATCACAGGATATTTCATGCAATGTTTATGGATTTAAGCATGGAAGAGAGAAGAGTTGGGAGGACGAATTGACATGTGCAGGAAGGTTGGGTAGGGACTGGGGTGGACCTAAAACAATTAGTGATCGATGTTGTAAACAGTAGTCCCCAAGATTCACTGTAGATGCTGAACTTGAACTGGGAATTCCTCAACATGGAGCTCTCTGTAAATCAGCAGGGGGAGGGAAAAAAAAAAAAAAAGGTAGCAGAGATAAAAGAGCAGGAAACAAAGGAGAACCAAATGAAGAGAAGTCACAAAGACAAGAAAGAAGAAAAGAAGCATCCTGGTATAGAGAAAGGGAGAAGAGGCAGAGAAGGGAGCAAGGAAACAGGATTTGATGACAGAAAGGGGCCTGGCTGCTGAGAAGGCTATGTTGCTACTGGCCCAGCGTTTAGCAGCAGAAGTTTGAAGGTTTTTAAATTAAAACATTCTTGTTCAACAACGAAAAACAAATGTATTTTGACCAATGCCTCATTATAAGAAAAATGTACTATTCAAAAATACATTGAACACCTGAGCTATTAATCTGTATGGGGGGGAAATATCCTTCAGTTTCTCATCCCAAGTTGGTAAATGATCAATTCTGTAATTTGCAACTTAAACAATCCCATTTTAAGGAAAAATCAATTAAATTGAAAGCAAGCAACGTAATTGGGAGACAAGCCATAAATCAGGATGAAGGAAAGGGCATGTCCTTTGTTTGATTTACTTTCCCTTGGCAATCCTGCTGCTGGTAAGAACTGGGCACGCATAAACACACACACACACATGCATACTTAGTGAGCACGCACACTGCTGGCAAAGGAGATTTTAAGAAAATAACGTGAATCACTGTATCAGTACATGGGGATGTTTCACCTTTGCCTTTCTATGACTGAGTGTGTAATGTGTGTGTGTGATATGTGTATATGTGTCAAATTTTACAATGGCAATGTGACACATCTTAAAGAAACTTTGGAAAATGAGAAACAGATTTTGCAGTCCGGTTTCTTTGTGGGGCTTTCTTTTGTGAAAGAAGGAGGAAGAAATAACAATATTTGTTACCTTAGTCTTAGCCCCTGGGAGTAAGAAATTGTTCTTACACTTAGATTCAATTGTCCTAAACAGTAAGATTTCCTTTGTTGTCTTTGTGGAGTCAGTTTCATAAATAACTCTTTCTGCATGCAAGGAAGTATTTTCTGACATTTGGGTCTAAAGTCTTTTCCTTTGTTTTATTTACCTATTCCCAATTATACTCTCTGAACTGTCTGAAAATTTATTTTGCCTCTCTGGTTATGGATGATAACAGCAAATTAACAACCAGAGACTTTTCTATTTTAATATGTATTTCCTGAAGTAGCACAAGGGCTTCTGAAGGGCAATCAGCTTGATTAGGTGGAAATACAGTGCAAATATGGAGCACCCACAATTCTGTCCTTCACATTAGAGTCTTGTGCAAGAGCTACCTGAGTCCACTGTGGGACGAGCTTTAGGCTACGCCTGGAAGGGACATCCTAGATAGTAACTTTCAAGTAGATATTGTGTTGGAGTAAATGTATTCACAGACAGGTAATGAATTCCTGGCTATCACAACAAACTCATAATTGTGTGCCCAATATGTACCTTTAGTTCTGCTTTTGCTGCTTGTCCTTTAGGCAATTATATGAATTTTAAACAGGCAATGACACTTTTAAAATTATTAGAAATAAAATATACATTAATAATTTTGACACATTTCCATTTCAAAAATCCAATGCAGAGGGCATGCAGATACCTTTTCACTGCTCTAAATCATCTTTCAGGCTAGCAATTATATGGGAGTGAAAAATGAGAAGTTTTACATTTTTCTAGAAAGGATTTAGAAATATTTGCTAAAAACTTAAAAAATGTCATCAACCTTTGACCCGCAAATTCCTCTTACAGGAAGTTACTGTAAGAATGAATCATGAATATATCCAACATTTTGTATAGTTTGTAGGCTTGTCTATACTTGAAAAACAAATGTTGAAATTGAAATTAAAATGAAATAATGATAAGTTAAAGAATGGTACATCACTTACTGGAATGCCATACAACTGTCCAAAAATAATATTTATTTAATGATGGGACAATCCTCACAATACATTCTTAAGTTTTAAAAAGCTAGATGGAAAGGTAGTTCTATTTTTTAGAGAATATAGGACAGATCTCTGTTTATGGCAATAATAGTTGAAAACCCAACTGTAGGTCCAGTGTCTGATCCACCAAGAAAAAGGAACAAATTTACTTTTTTAGAAGTACACATATACCCAGGGCTTAGAAGGTGATGCAAACCACGTATTTTCTTCTATAAAATTCACCTTTCTAATTATACTGAGTCTACTCAGTATAATTGAGTATAGTGAGGGGGTATTTCCTTCACACCAGGGAGCCCCTTCCTCTTGCAGTCTATCTCCCAGCAAGTCCTGCTCCATCCTGGAGAAACTGCATGTGGTTCTTGTCTTTCAGGCTACTATACCTGGCTATTCTTGATGAGACGGCCTTACATTACTCTTGAAAGTTTTAGCTTTTGTACACTTTTTTTTTTTAATAAATTGTCCACAAGACAAACACTTTTTCTCACCCGTGTTGACCACAACCTCAAGCTATTCAAAAAAAAAAAAACCTGTCTCACCTGATAGAGAGGAGCAAAGGTTATAGAGAAAATGAGGAAGGAAACACATATATTTGCACACACACACACACACATACAAATACAGAAAGGATCAAAAGGACAAAACTCAATAGTGTCAGCAATAGTTCTGGGATGGGACATTCTGGGTGACTTAAATTTTCTTAAGTTTTTTTGGTCTTCAGAATATTCTAAAATGAATATATTTCATAACATATTTTAAAAAATGTCCATTTGTAGGGGCCTTCATGGTGGCACAGAGGTTAATGTCAGTGCTATCAAACTATTACAAGCTACAGTATTCAGAATTCGAGCTGACCAACATGGCACAGCAGACTTCCCTTGTTTTGCCTGCTGCTCCCCTCAGCAGTGTATTTCAGTAGATCTGCCTGTTCTGCTCCCCATTCTGTTTTTGGTGATTCTTCTCACCACCACACCTTTGGCCTATACTTCTGTTTTGTATGCAGAAATAAATAAAAATAAATCTTTTAAAAAATGTCAATTTGAAAAAGTATGTATAATTCTTCAAACTGCAAGATATTGGTAACATGAGAACTTAGTCTACCTCACTGTTCTTATACTTATCTGTTACAGAAATATAAAGACATGCAATTAGCAATTCACATTAAAAAAGAAAAAAAAAAAAAAAGAACAAATAGAGCCACCCCAAAGAGAAGCTTTCTAGTACAGTGCTTAAAATCAAGTATGTATGGCATGTTTTCTTTTGATTCAACCCATTTACTACTACTATTGAGTAATAAACTAGGCTTATCAAGAAATTAGGTCAGGAGGGATGTTACTTTAGGATTAAAGTCAACCCTTTGGCAATAACTGAAATTCCAATCATGTGAGCTAGTTGGCCTTGGGAGCAGCAATCATGCTATTATGCTACTAGTTAATAATGCATCTCTCTTGGGGGCTAGAGAGGAGTGGCTTCTAAGAACCAGCAGCCTCCCTGGTTCAAACTCTCCAACACCATGGACAACCTTGGCTTTGGTACTATGGGATCATTTCATTATCATTTAAATATATAAATTATACAGGAGTCAACAGATTACCTTCAAGCAATCAATCCTCTGGAAAAGATATTTTAAAGTTTGAGGCAATGATGTAAGACTTTGGATTTGACATTTTAAGGTGTCAGTCATCATGACTGAGGTGAGACAGAAATGTCAGCTTTACTAATAAGTTGTTGCTGTTTCATCTATTTTCCACTGACCTGGAAAATTCCAGTTCCATGGTAAACTATGACCAACACCTGAGATTCATTGATTTTTTTTTTTTTTAGCAAATTAAGACAGTGTGAATTTAACTAGTGATGAATGTATCTCTCTTCTTCTAATACATCATCTGTACCAAATCGTATAATTTGGCATCTGCCTTGACAACTCTAGCAAGCAAGCATTTTGACAGGAGACCATCTGTGTTAACAATAACACAGTGTCTACATGAAACAGAAGGAAAGGAACAGTGCCTAGAAACAAATAATTGTCTGAAATGACCCTGGAGGTTGGTATTTAGAATCTCTGGGGAGAAGATATGCCAAGAGTTGAACATTTGAAACAGATTCCTGTCTAGAATAGTTTCAGGAACTAAAATTCTCCCTCAAGGATAAAAGTGATGAGAAATAAATATTTGATAAACAATCACCCATCCTGGATTGAGAAACTGTATCATTTCTTTTCCATTAACCAACTCTGTTTCTACTGGTAAATCACTGATCTCTTGGTATTCTGTTTTCTTCTCTGCAGTAACTAGTTGTGTGTTTCCTTGTATACAGTCTATCTGATAAGCCTTATGAATTCTGGAAATGGTTCCTCCCTCTTGTCCATGCATTTTCCCAGCCCCACCCCAAATAATAAGCATGACCCTTTTTACCTAATCCTGACATATACATGAGATATTTTAGCCATTTCCCATCATGTGTGCAAGGAAATTGAAAAAAGAAATTATTCTGAACAAAACAGAAAATAAGGCAGATCAGTGGGCAAAGAGCAAAAACTCAGATGATTCACTTATTCTTGAAAACTAGTTAAACTCTTCCTCTTGGATTGTAGAAGAAATTGTGGTATCCGTAGTCTTTATAACTTTTTTTGTGTGTATGATTAGACTAGTTTACCACCTGCAACAAAGGGAAAGCTAACTTAATATTTAATATTGATATGACATCAGTCTCTGATTTCTTCTGCCTCTGAGTGGATGTATCACTTATCATCCTTTGGTTTTCAATAAGGAATGCATGAAGAATGTCTGCTTCAACTGAGCTTTACAAGTACACTGGAGTTCTTATAGTTGGATCTGATTGTGATTTCAGTAATATCAGGAATGGCAAGTGAAAATTACAATTTGAACAACTGCTTTAAATTCCTCTGCAGTTGGCAAGACTTGATCCTTTGCGATCCAAAGCTGACTTTGCTGGTTATTGTAACAGGCCTGCGGTGGATCTCACTGCCTGTGTCCCATAATAAATTAAAGACAACAGTCAAGCTAAAGACATGAATGAGTAATCAAAGGCTTTGGAATCAGAACTGTCTTGCTATTCTGGTAAAACTTATATGTTCACTGCCTTCTCTAGATGTTTTAAATTTTCTACACCCCGGTATTTTTGCTGTTGCCATTCCACCCACATGGAAAGTGTTCCTGTTCTATTAAGTCTCAATTCTAATTTCATCTCTTAGAGAAATGTTTTAGCTTATTTGACCCCACTGTAATTTTTCCATCCTCTGAATTAAAACATTCAGTGTTTTCTCTTTTCATCTGAAATCATGTGGTACTTTGTTAGGGTAATGCGAGCCACTATGATAAGTAAATTCCAAAATTTCAATAATCTACCCCATCTTGTTCATGACATAGTGTGGTCTTCCAGTCATTTGGTGACTTTGCTTCATGTGGTGATTCAGGATCCTGACTCCTTCTATTAAGCTCTCCTACCCTGTACCCGAAGGCTTCAGAGTGTTTTGTATTCAAGAGAGCAGAGATGCCATAGCACCTTCATCTAGAAGTGAACAATATACATATTTATTATATTCCACTGGAAAAGAAAGAGTCACCTGATCTCAACTTGCAAGTTTGATGAGAAATGCAGTTCCTGGTTAGATAACCCCTCCTGAACACAGAAGTAGAAGCTTGAAGTTTGGTTGATAATTAGTCATCCCTCTATATTTGCTTTTTAACTTTCTTATGTAATATTTTTTATTTCAGTCATAAAATTCCTGATGGTGACACAATAATTTTATCTTCCATAACAAATATAAATAATAATATATACTTGGGCATATTTGTCTTAATGTGTCTTGATGAGCTAGCTGGCTTCAAATTAGGAAATCAGGGCCCTCCCTGGTGGTGCAAGGGGTTAAAACACTGCACTGTGAGGCTATGCAGTACAAGTTCCACCCCCAGACATAGGGAGGTAACCCACATGGAACAACAGACCTCCCCTATCCCACCCGCTGCTCCCCTTAGCAGTGTGTTTAGTCAATGCACCTGTTCTGCTCCCTACTCTGTCTCTGATGAATCCATTCACCCCCTGCATCTCTGGCCTGTACCCCATTCTTGTATGCATAAATAAATCTTAAAAAATAAATTAGGAAATCAAACATTGTACAAAAATGAACAACGATGTACCATATAAATATATAAAATACGAAAAGATTTTCACGCTATATTGCTCAACTGAAATAAAAAGATTCTATAATAAAAATAAATACATAAATAAATAAGTAAATTAGGAAAGCAGACTTACAGTCTTGCCAATTTCCCTCATCTACTTTGCTGACTCCTGGGAACAAATGGACAAATGGCTTGGAAATACTCTAACAAGTCTGCTGTTATGCTTTACTCAACCAACTTAATCACACAAGCATTTATGAGTAACCACAGCATACCCAATATTATGTCAGATGCTTTGGCAAAGGAAATACATATCTTTGTGACCAGAAGCCTGAATGTGCATTATGAAGACCAAGAAGAAAAGTTATTTATGTACCTACAGACTGATAGAGCCATACAGGGGTGTACAGAATGGACTAGAGCTAGTAAAGACAGAAGGGAGGGTCCTTGTTTATAGCTTGAGCCTCTGAGATGAACTGTGGATAGAAACCCATAGGCAACCAGCAGGAGGCCCAGTGGATTCTGGTGGAGGATTATGGATGCTTTAGAGGTGGACACGGCATACATCTGAAAGGTGTAAACCTGTACCCCTCAACTATCTACAGTGTTGTAAACTATCATTACAATAAAAATAACACATTTAAAAGAAAAAAAATATTTGTATAGCACAATATCAAACATTTTCATCATATTGGTTCCTCTATTACAATCTTTTGCGGCAGATGTGATTGCTATTTTATTTTGGGAAGATCAAAAAATAGAGGCTCAGAGAAGCAAAGTGAATTATATCTGATTACAAAACTAATAAATGGTAGAGCTTGGAGTTATCCCACTGACTATAATAAATTCTGTATTTTTACATGGACATTTTCTTAGATGCCTTTAAGTTTTTCTTCTTATTATTTTTTTAATATATGGAACTGAAGAGTCACCATGGCAGAGCCAATGACTTGAGTACATCTTTGTGCTCTCAGAGCCTGTCATCTTGTAGATACTGAAGAAAGAAGAGTTCTAATGAACGGTTGGATGGACTTTTTATGAAGTTCTGAGTATCAGTTCAGAATCACTAGGGAGGTATTATCAAATTGCCGTTTGCAGTAGGTATGGCTCTGTATTTCCCTGGGTTGCAAAATATGAAGAACTGAATTAGGGTACCACCTTAGTAACATTTCCTTGAAGCTAGCAACAGTTCGGAATGAGACAGCATCTTCAATGAGAGTCCAGAGACTCAAGAGCTCATGACTTAATACACAGTCCACATTGGCTCCAGATAACCTTGCCAAAAAGAGTTATGCTGGAACTGGGCTGTGTTATAGCTACACCTACTGGTCTTTTTCTAAACCACAGTAAGGGTATTGACAAAAATATACTGAATGTGACATTCTAAGAAAATTTAAAATGGTAATGTCAACCTCTTTCTCTTCAAAAGATCTGTACTGCCCCATGTGAGAAAAAAGATAACTTTCAACAGGAAAAAATAGTCACAAAAGGTTATTTTACTGTCCATATGTGCACGGATAACTTTTTATGTAGAGAGATGACTTAACCATAAATGTTCAATTTTAGAGTAAAATATAGATGGGATATCTCTATTTTACTACCCAAAGCAAAAGGGAATCATTGAAGACATAGAATGCAATAGCATTTGTCTATATCCAAATATATTTATAACACACATTGGTCTACAAAGCTGATCTGTATCTAGTTTTCTTATGGTGTAAAAATAAATGTAAAAGTTACTTTCTAGTGAGATTGTCAAGGAGGACTCTTCCGTCAAAACTCTACGTGCCACCCCAGTCAGAACTTGGTTATGGTTGTCTCTTTCCCCTTCTTTATTTCCCCCTTTCATATCCCTCTGCCCCCATACACACCCTGCCCTTCCCTAAACCTAGGGCAAACTCTAGTTCTTAAGCATCAGTACCAGCCACAGCATCTTGGACTCGTTAAGAGCTTTACAGATGAGCTTAAACTCATATTTCATCTCATTCCTGAAGCCATCAGAATCAAGCTTGTCACATTTTTTGGACATAAAGCTCTAGGCATGTTTTATTCATTATCTGTTCTCATCTTTGAGACAAACACCTGCAACCCATTTCAGAGTTGGGGAGCATCTATGAAGTTGCAGCCTATTGTGTGTGGGTTTTTGTATTGCAGACCAGGAAGCACAGCAGAACATGGTTCACCACAGCCATGTGGTGGCCTATCTCACTGCCTACTAGCGTCAGTCATTCTCCATGGTGTCCTTGTTACTAGCATTTGAAGAGATGTTGAAACTAGCTTCAGAATAACTATTAGCTTTTGGCATAGTTTCTTTAAAAAAAAAAAAGATTTATTTATGCATACAAGAATGGGGTACAGGCCAGAGGTGCAGGGGGTGAGAGGATTCACCAGAGACAGTGGGGAGCAGAACAGGCGGATCTAGTGAAATACCCTGTTGAAGGGAGCAGTGGGCTGGTCAGGAGAGGTCTGCCATGCCATGTGGGTTACCTACCTGGCTGGGAACTGAACTTGTACTGAGTGGGTGTGGGAAGCTTCGCAGTGCTGCACTTTAACCTGTTATGCCACCAGGGAGGGCCCATACACCATCTTCTTAAAATGCTTGAGGGTGGTGATGGAGGACCAAAGTGGGCACTAGTGACCTAACTGTGAATCCCAAAGCCTCCACACAACCTCAAGGCTCACCAATAGAGACTAGGAATGTGCAGAACCCTGGATACACAAGAGTAAAATGCAAAGTCTTGGTTTTGTCAATACTTCCAGGCAACCTTGGACACTTATCCCATTTCTCTGCCCTGGTGTACCTACTGGTGAGGAGGGTAAATGTCAGCTGTTCAATCATTTGCAAAAAATGTTTTTGTTTTTTTTTTTTGTCATGTGCTCAAACACATGAATTCATACAGACTGTGTCCTTATTTAGATTTATTAGAGTAAGAACATGAGCAAAACTTTTTAAAATAGGTGATATGGAAAATCAGTGATTAAAAAAAGAATGTTCCTGAAGTGTTCTCCTTGTTATTGATCTTAAGAGAAAACTGTCCTGCGCTAGTCTTTCTTAACAATGAAGGATTCAATCAGTTTGGAAGTAATTTGGAAGGTTGGAGAAAATCAGATTTGGCTTCAAGTTTAAAGATTTTAATGAGCATAAGCTAATAAATTCTATGCCAGTTTCTAGATATGCTTGCATCTGTGCACTGTGACAAGGTTGACTTTAACTGACTAGCTACCTAACTAACTAAACATAAACAAAGAGGAGAAAGTCATAGAAGTTCTGATTAAATGGAAGTTCCTTCCAAAGAGATGTCTGTGGGAACAATACTGGGAAACACTATCTTCTTTTTATCAATTCACATAGAAACAAATAAAAACACTGGGTCAGAAGATAATCTGGACACCAGACCATACCAACAGAATCTCTTATAGGGTAATTCTACTTCAGAGAGGGCTAGACTATTTGATAAGTGACCAAGGGGAGCCAAGCAAGAAATATTTCACTTTATCTCAACTTTACATTCTGGAGATTCTATGCTGAGCAACATCAATTTCTCCTCTTAACCTGCTGGAGGAGCTAGATATCATGTCTAAATGCAGTCTATGCCTTCCCAGTCATGGCTAACAAAAAGGAAATATTCACAAAGCCTCAACTACTTTTAGGTATTTATTGAGAGCCTGTATTAGGATTCAAGGGTACGCAAACAGATATGGGATGTAATTTCTATTGTCTAATGATTTCAATCCAGTTGGCAGAAACTACAGCTTCTGAGAATTTAAGTAGCAGTGGAGAATTATGTCCCCCTGTGAGAGGTGTCAATGTAAGCTACAACAGCAAAGGAGCAGAGAAGGTAGAAAATACAGAGAATTAAAGCAGAGTACCTATGCAGCTAGAGGGATGACTCTACATGGTGAGCCTATAGGGCTTGGATGGCAGAACTGAGCTGAAAGAAAGCCTAAGGCCTTAGTGACAAGAAAAGCCATGGGTGGGGGGTAAGGGACAACCTGGCTGAAGTTGGCAGTGCCATGGCCAACTGTGCCTGCTGAGCCTCATCCTTGGCCAAACCAGTGCAATCTGTCAGTTTGCTGGTCAACCATGGAAATCTGTACTTACTCCTCCATGCCTCTTTTTTATTTATTGTTCTAATCACTGGTCATAATAGCAGCCAAGTCTTTGGAGAACGGTGCTGTGACAGGATAATGGCCTCTGGTTTTGAAAATAACATCTCGGTTTCTCCGAAACCTCTTCTTTGGCAGCAGGAGACCATTAGCTTGTCACATTGTCCAGCCCTATTGACATTATCTTTTAATTGCCCCCAAAGATCCATCTCCGAAGCAGTGTGTCTGAGGTTTGCAGAGCACTGGGCTTTTTGGACTGACATCCCAATCCGTTTTATCGTCTAATTTCAGAAAATCTAAGGGGAAAGAAGATTAAAGGCTTTTCCAAGTGGAGAAGAGCATTGTGGGAAGATATAGTGGTGGCTACATCCATGACATCAATTAAAGACCCAGTGAAGGGCTAAGGGAGGCAAGTTACCCTGCAAGAATTCTAGGAACAGATGTGCATGGCTATATGTAGGGGAAAATGCACCATGCTAAGTAGGATATTCAAGACAGAAAACAAATTTATGAACTGAGTGTTTTTACAGTTTTGTATAGGACATAATTAGAGAAACAGAATATAGGCAAATCCTGGAATATTTTCTCTGCCTTCAACTTCTCTTGTGAGACAGCTCTCAATGTCTGGGTGGTCCTTTCTGTGGACTCCATTGTTTCTGTCAAGTGTCTAAGGTGTTATTATGCCCAACTCAGAGGCTGGCCAGCTGTTCCCTATCACCACTGAGGACAGAATAAATAAGCTTCAATTGTATGGGTAGGCTAGGTGGGGCATGAGAAAGTAGTTTTGAGCATGGACGGTTTGTGACCTGATAGTCAAAGAAAATAAAACTCCTCTTAGTTAACAGCTGTTCCTGCTGTTGGGAGACACAGGTATGCTGGTCAGAAAGCCCTGAGGCACGTGTTAAGGTTCATAGAGGAGGGGACAGGGTAGAGCTTTACACAGTTGAGAGTCTGGAGTTGTGACATAAAGGGATAGATGCTATAAGGGATCCAAGTCCAGAACAGAAGTTCATGCTCATGTCTTTGAAGGTCACTTTTCTCCTGCTTCATGCCTAGACTCTGTCTTGTCATTAGTGGCAATGGGCTTCTCCTGCAGGTGACAGTGAGGAAAGTGAGTTCTGCATAAATGTCTGTGTCTGTGTCTGTGTCTGTGCATGGGGTCCTAGCACCCAATTAACAGTGACATCAAAGCAGCCCCTTGGGGATGTGCACTACCCCTCCTTCCCCCAGCTCTGGGAAGGATGGCTCTCTGCCCACATTTTAGCTCACAATAATGTGATGGCTGCCAGACTCTGATGAAAGGCCTCCTGGGACCTCTCCTGTAGCCTGTCTTCTTTCCCTAATGCCCCACCCTCTTTTGCATTCCAGAGTCCCCTCCTTCTTCCTGTTATTGTCCTGCTCCTTTCTGATAAGATTACATTTGTCCCTATGAAGAGGAATTTTTCTTTCCTGTACGTTAATGTTTTTTCAAAAGCAAACTAGTGAAAAGATCTCCATCGTAATGCCAGATGATTTATACAAAGTGTTAAGGGATTTGAGGGGAACAGGAGGGCCCCCAAGGTGGAGGAGTCCTGCTTCTTCTTTAATCACCTATGAAGCATTTGACAGACTATCAGCAAGCTTCTGACTCTGGTTCTTAAATGTAGTTTTGTTTTGGCTACAGGGAAAGGAACTGCATTTTACAGGCTAGCATTTATAGTTCAACTGTGAGGGGGAATGAGTCAGATGTGAGTTTTTGGCTGACCCTGCTGCTGGGCTTACTTGCTCAGGACAGTTTGTAGGCAAGCCCGTGCACTCTTCCTCAGCTCATCATGAGGAAATCCTGCTATTCCTACCTACCTCAGTTCTTGTGAAATGTCCTGTCAGCCATAAGTAGAAAATGTAAATATAAAGCAGTTTGAGCACCTAAAATCTATAAATTGTGACTCAAGGTGAGCTGCATGAAGTCCAGGCACCCGGCCCCATAAAGAGTTTCTGAGAGAGAGTTCATGCATCATCTTCCTCTTTCTACTTAGTCAGCAGCCTGGTCTCATAGTCAAGCTTTCAACTGTATGGGTAGGCGAGGTGGGGCGTGAGAAAGCAGTTTTGAGCATGGACGGCTTGAAGTATATTCAAGCTCTAACAAATGAACAGCAGTCCTCAACCATCACTTTATAAATAATGAAACTGATGGGATAAGAGACAGGACAAGAAAATGATGTAAATGAGGACATTTTTAACAGGCCTGTCCTAGAATTAAGCCCTAACTGAGACAACTGGATTCTTTCCAATCAGACAGCAATTTCAGCCACCAGAAACATGGTTGTGGTGACTGTTAGTCTTACTAAACCTGATTCAAATAGATGATATACCCTATTGAGAAGACAAAGGACTTAGATGAAATTTACAGCCCTTGCAGTTCAAGACTGTTGCCAACCTGCTGAACCATTGTCTCCTGACCTCTCTTCCTGTTTCTGTTGACTGCTGATTTAGGCCCTCACCTGGTCTTGACTGAGCCACTTGGCTTGTTGGCTCACCATAGATTGTGGCAAGAGCTCAGCTGGTTTTCATTCATTTATCAGTGGCTTAGAGAATTTGGCATCCTTTAGTACACTGGCAACTCTTGTCACCCCACCTAGAAAAAATACAAAGCTTTTTTCATAGAATCCAAAGGGCATAGGGAAAAAGATCCAGGAATCCTCAGAGGAAGGCTGGTTCTAGAGTGTGGTTCTCAAACCTGGATGCAAGTTAGAAACAGGTTCCTGGATGAAGCTGATTCTGCTGGTCTGGGAACCTCATTTTTGAGGTAAGATTCAGGCATCACTACTTTTTAAAACTTGCTAGGTGATTTGAATACATAACTAAATTTGAGTACTACTCAAATGATGACAGAGAGCAAAGCAGACAGAAGACTAAGTAGCTAAGTTACCCCAATCACATTTGTGATCTTCTTAGAGAATGCATCCTGAATGTCCTAAAAAGAATGTATCCTTCTGTTATTTAGATGGTCTGGTATTAGCTTCTGTGCAAAGTGCAAATAAGTTGGGAGAATGGCAAAGATTCATTGTGTCTGAATAGTCCCTTTTTTACTCCTTCCACCTCTTCTTTCCATATCTAGGTACCGAAGCTTCATGGAACATTTAATTTTACTTTCTGAGCCTTAAAGACAGTGGAATGGCCAGCCTTGAGTTTTCTGATGGATGCTAGAAGGTTCAGTTAGAGATTGACTGGATCATCCTATTTCATCCTTGTATTCTGACATTTCTAGCTGAAAGAAAAGCATAGAAGGGCACTGAAATATGAAGTGTGAAGGTCATGAGCATGTCCTCAACAGGGTATCCATTGGCTTGTTCACACTCAGTAAAGCAGAATGTCTGAGCATGAGGAGAGCTGGCATGATGCATGAAATGACTTTTTACCATCTGGAGGCAATGGGATAATACCTGCTAAACTGGACCCACCAATATGAACTTCATATTTAGTCATTAATTAGAGACCTGATTATTAATATTGATCTGTGATTATATTTAGGGTAACTGTATACATTTAAAATTTTATTTTAGCATAGCACCCTTAAGAGACAGCTACTAGGCTTCTATTTCATAGAGGAGGGCATTAAGATGCAGAGAGGGAAAAAAAAAATAGCTTGCCAAAGGTTAGAAGGCTGGGATTTCTACCTCAGTCTGACCTGATATACCACTGAGTGTTAAAACTTCCTGTCCAAATGACAGATCAGGAGGGGAGACAGGGCAGCAGTTGGGAGTTAAGGCATGACTTGGATTGAGACTGGAATGATTTTGATAGAGGAACTGCTAACGAGGCTTGAGGGCGGGGCCAAGAAAAGAAGGGGACCTTGCAGAAGACAATGAATCGTGCTTAAAGCTTCCTTCCTGGACTAGAATAGTCCTTCGTTGATGAAAATATGAACATAACACTAGAAGCTTAAAAAAGTGATTGTGACTACCCAAAGATACTGTAAACATTAGGGAGAAATTTCTGCACTGTACGTACAGAATTGATTTGCAAAATCTGGAAGCATGCCGTAAACATTGATTGGCAACTTGTCTTTTTCAACAGTAACTCAATATAAAACTGAAAACAATTTTTACATTGATAGTTTCTGAAATAGGGTTTTTAATGAGTATGTTTTATTACTCTAAATATTTATGCCATATTCAATCAATTCCCCGTTGCAGTACTTTTAGCTTTATCCTTTTGTCCTCTGTGTTAAAATTAGGACAAAGATTGCATCAAATTTCACATCTGTACTTATTTTTTCATATAAAATTCATATGTAAGTTGATTCTGGGTCATACATATGCATATTTTGTAGGTCTTTGATGCCTATCACTAAATTTCTTTCCGAAAGTTTTTTGTTAAACAAGTTTTCCACCTCTGTTGTCAGAAGGTACCCATTTCTGAAAACACCAGATGGTAATACTCTTAAATACCAACCAGATAGTTAAAAATTAGTGTGCATTACATTGCTATTGTCATCACATTCTATCAGAAAATAAAATATATATTTAACCAAATAGAATTTCTCCACGGTGCACAACTTTATAAACCCCATTGTAATGAACAAACTTCACTTGTCATAATTTAAATATATTAACACTTAGCTACATATTTTCTCCTCACATTCTTATTCTCTCTCAATCTTCATGAACTTCAAGCTTTCAGTCTTAGAGCTGCTAGATACAAGGATATTGTGTGTGTGTGTGAGTGCTATTATTTTTCTAACCCTTTACGTTTTGAAACGAAAGAAAAGTCTCTGTAAGTATCATAGCATTTCTATTTGTGTCTTCTTTTCTCTACTGTTCACCACCAGCCCCTGTTAGCCACCTCATTTCCCAATTAACCTAGGCATCCTTGATTCTGGGGGTAAAAGGAAAAACAGAGCTGTGCAGACAATATATAATACCCCCACGAGGGCGTCAGAATTTGACAGCCTTCAATAGGTTAATTTTTCAAAGTGGTAAGCTGATATTTCTGTATAAAATGCACATCTGCAGGGTAAATGGTATTAAGTGTTGGTGAATTATGGTCCCAGCCTAGGGGTCACTTGAGCTTCAGTGCTACAAGCACCTTAATGCTTTTTTGAATGAAGGCTCCAGTAATTGCTTCCATATGATTCTCCCCTTGCCCCTCCTCCCAATCTCCATCACTGTCCCCTCTCCCTCCCCAGTTGTGCTTTGGCACACTCAGGAATAATGAGCTATGAAATTGTACCATATTGATTGGGGGCTGATGTTAGAACAGAACCTGCCATTTTTCCCTGGATTTGCTTTGACTCTTGAAGTTCAGACAGCTTTGGGGTCAAGTCCCAGCAGTCCTAAGTCCCCCCTCCTGCTTCTTTCTCCCTCATTCCTGTAAGCCACTGGGAGTGCACACTTGCACTATGAAGGGGCAGGCAGACCATTAATTAGCTTGACTGTTCTGTTGTCTGGTGGAAGTGGGATCTGAGGGCATTGTAAAGGGTGTGTTGGCATGTGGATGGGGAGGAGGGGGGCAGGAAAGGAGCCACAGCATTCCCAAAACATGACACTGGAAAGATCCCTTGGGTGGGGCAAAGTGGTCCAAAAATGAGGTTTGCCTGCTCCCTACCTACTGCTTCCAAGGAGGGTATGCACAAGGCACTGTGAAATTTGGTGCTTCCAGAATTATAGTTATGCAAATGAGCATCAACTCAACAAAAACTGGGAAAAATCAAAAGCAAACTACCTAATAACAACGGAGAAGACAGGAATATGGGCTATTACAAAAGCAGTCTGGCTTAAGTTCACCATCCAACCCTACTCCGGCTTTCTTCAGAAAGCACACCTTTGTTCCTTACTCATTCTTACTCCCAGCCTTTCCATTCCTAGGGCCTCGATGAAAGATGAAACCACGGAATATTAGCAGTAGCGATGACTTACCCTTCATGTATTATTTAGCAACTATGATAAGCATGGAAGGAGGAGTGAATAAAAAACATTTCTTCTTATGTAGCTCGTATCTGAGTCGGGGGAATGGAAATCAATGGAAGATTTCTGATAACAAAGTGGAATAAGCACTATGAAAGGGAATGTCCAGGATGTCCCAGGGGTGTTTAGTAGGTGCTCCAAACTTCTGGGAGGAAGTGAAGTTCAAGCAGAGATCTGAGAGGTGGGCTATAGCTGGACTGACAGAGAAAGGAAGAGAACATTTGATGTCTGGAGATGTCTAGAAGGAATAAAGCAAAGGTAGTTTGAGAAACTCAAAGTGACTCAGTGTGGCTGATACCCACGAGTAAATTCCTTGTCCAATAACCAGCCCTGATTCCACTCCATCCTACTTCTCCTCCCATCCATACAACATTGTTACCAGGATTCTTGAGTGCTGTGTTTGGCACAGTCTTCGATCACCATATTTTAAAATTTTGTTTAAATGTGTAACTGTTATACCATTGTGTCTTCCCCATAAAATTCCCACCAGCAGTTCACCCATGACCCATCACCATAGTCCCTTGTGCTTTTAATGTATGTGAGCGGATATCTGAGTACAGAAGGTGAACACCTCTCTCCAGTACTCTACTGCAGAAGAGGCAGTTACACACTTCACAGTGCTTTTGGCTGTGAGTAGTGAAAGTGTCTCTAAGTTGCATGGACAACTGGGTTTGAAAATGTCAACCCAAGTAGTTCTATTCATTCATTCCATTGCTTCATTTGATCATTACTCCCTGTGCCCCAACCTCCCCAGATGAAATAACCTCTCTTTTCCCCTAACCACATATCAGTGTGTTTATTTTTTCTTGTGATATGTACTTTCTACCTAATATCACATTCATCTATATTGCTGTCTTCTCCACTACTGCTCCCTGAGAACATGATCAGAGTTGTTTACCTCTGTGTCTCTCATAGCTCCTTCAACAGGGCATTTCACAGAGCAGGAGCTTACAGTGGTATTGATAATTATGTGGAATGAATGTATGCCAGGCACTGGTCTAAGATCTTTACTAATTAACTTAATCCTCAGAACAATTCTATGAGGCATGGTATGTTAACATTTTAGAAGTGGTAAAAACCATTTCCCTGACGGTGTAGGGATTAAGGTCTCAACATTATCAAGATATCACCAGCCACTGTGGCATGAGTTTGATCCCTGGCTAGGGAGTTAACCCACATGGTGTGGCAGACCTCTCCTGTCTCACTTGCTGCTCCCCTCAGCATGTGTTTCAGTGGATCTACCTGTTCTGCTCCCCGCTCTATCTTTGGTGCATCTGCTCAACCTCTGCACCTCTGGCCAATACCCCAATTCTTTCATGCATAAAAAAAAATCCTAAAAAAATAATAAAAAGTGGTAAACTGAGGAAAGAGAGATTAAGTAATTAGAGCAAGGTCACAGAGTTTATAATGGCAGAACTAAATTTGAATTCAAGGAATCTTGGTCTAGAATTCAAGATCTTACCTATTATTCCATAGTGTCTACTGAGTGCTGATGGATGGAAGGATAAGAACAAAACTGAAGGCACAGGACTCTAGAGATGGGCCAACCAAGAAGAACGCCCAACAAAAATATACAAGACTGACTGTATCTTCTTAAAACTGCAGAGATGAAGTTGGCTGGTTAACCATGATTGTTATAATGTTTGGATGGAAAGCTTGGGAAGTACTTTCTGGGTTTGAAAATCAGGGCCTCACCTTTTATATATATATATATACATATATATAATGTAGACATTACCAAATCACAAACATGGTGCTTGCAGTGATTGGGGATACTTTTGAATTCCACTGTTTTAAAGTCCAACAAAACACACAACAAAAGGGAATTTTGCAATTTCCCTTCCCCTTTCCCTTCCCCTAAAGTCATTCATCAGCATCCTGTCTTTGCCATTTAAGAATCATAAATTAATCACCAATATTTGAAAGATGCCTACATTGTAACTTATCTGCCCAACAAATTAGAGTTCTCTTTTAGGGGTCTTTTTCATTTTGTTGAAAACAACTATTTCTGTTTGAAAATTACTTAGCTGTGAAAGATGAGTCAGAAACATGACAGTTCCATAGAACTGATGAACTAAATGATTCTTAGAACTGTTACATTATAGAATGATTTCAGCCATGGACTTGCTCCAGAATCCCACCCAATCTTAGAAATCTTTGGATAGATTCTCTGAATTTTCTCTGCTCCAAATTACTCCACATCTGACCTCTGAGATGAGGGACACAGAACTGAAAGAAATTTCTGGGAATGGTGTCATTCTCCTTTATCCTCAAGCTCCATTGACCAAGAATGCACAAGCCAGATTATCTATCAAACCCATTCCTATATTGTGTACCTGAAGTCCAGATACATTATCACCAAATGTGAACACCTGTTCCTAAAAACTGGGAAAGGAATTTATGATGTTCTCTATCACAAAGAATAGGAGGAAACGATGACTTTAACTCAAGGCAAATATTTTTTATCACAAACTGAATCTTTAAGAAAAACATGGTGAAAGAAGTTGAAAAAAATCAATTCTAAAAAAATGGCAATTTGGAATCCTGCAGGAGGCATGTTGGAGGTTGTCAGGGCTATAGCCTATGGAGCAATTTTAGTCTGCATTTTACTGCTAGACCCCAAAGGATTCGAGTTAACTCCACTGAAGCTAAAAAATCACAAACATTCCTCTCTAATTTCTGATTCTGCAAGCTGCACTAGAGAAACGCTTCCATTATTGAGATAGTTTACATATTACTATGGTTAAAATGATTCATAAATATACAGATTATTTATTTGATTTCTTTACTTCATTATTCATTCATTTATTTACCTTTAGTTCTTTATATTCATTTATTTACCTTTGTTCTTTATATTGTCTGTGTTACTATTAAAACAATTTTTTTTTCTTATGGATTTGTAAGAACCTTTCATGGATTTTTGTTGATTAACTACATACTTACGCATGTATATTCCTGTACCCCCCAAATGCCAGTCCCAAAGTTCATGCATAATTTACTAAATAAAGAATAAGATTAAAGTTTATCTTTTGAAGATTATGGCAGATATTGCTAGTTACCAGGATAACATGCAAAGCATAGTAAAGTTAGTCTATGTTTGCTGCAAAACAAATGACATCACATCTCTGGGACTTGTAATGAAAATGATTAATTTCTTAGTCATTTCTATACCAGCTCTTGTGTGCACTGGCTGAGTACCCTGTTTTCTTATTTCAGGACCCACACT
Organism: Condylura cristata; assembly: GCF_000260355.1. Classification (NCBI taxonomy): domain Eukaryota; kingdom Metazoa; phylum Chordata; class Mammalia; order Eulipotyphla; family Talpidae; genus Condylura; species Condylura cristata. The sequence goes on from NW_004567126.1 coordinate 12,272,201, forward strand.
GCAAACAGACCCATTAAAGACCAGAGGCCTTAGTTGTTACGGCAAAAAGATCTTACAGCATCTTCCTAAGCCTCTTACAGCATCTGCTCAAGCAAAACTTGCCAAATTGGTTAGAAGTGTTACATGGAAAAACTGTATGGATGAGTCCAGAAGGCAGGAACAGTGGGTATTTTGAACAAATAGACACACTATGGCACAACTGCTATGATTTCTCCTTTCTTTCTGCTGTTAACAGACCCTGGAGGTTTAGATGGGTACAATGTTACTCTGCCATGGACTACATTTCCCAGCTCACCCTGAGATGGGTGTGGTTGTGTATTTAGGGTCTGCCAGTTGAATCCAAGAGGAAATGTAATCTTCAAAGTAAGGGACTCTCCCACCCATTCTCTTCCTGTTCTCCTCACTGCTAAGATGTAAGTATGTTAATGAATTTTTTTTTTTAATTTTTGTTTTATGGATCTTATTTTTGCTATCTTTGCCTACCCAAAGGTCACAAAGAATTTCCCATGTTTTCTTATAAAAAAATTTACTTCTAAATCTTACATTTAGACTGTGATTCATGCTCAGTTAATTTGTGTGTATGGTATGAGGTAAGAATATAGTCATCCTTTTGCCTGAGATTATCCAATTGTTTCAACATCATTTTGTAAAGACTACTCTTCCCTCACTGAATTGCTTTAGGAAGCTTAAAGATCAACTGACTATAAATGTCAGGGAGTGTGCTTACTCAATCATTCAGTGGGAATATGTTTAGCTTTAAAGAAGCTGCCAAACTGTTTTCCAAAGTGGATATATCAATTTTCATTCCACCAGCAATGATGGAGAATCCTTATCACCTCACATCTTTTCTAGCATGTGACGTTGTCAGTGTTTTGGATGTTAGCCATTCTAATGGATTTGTAGTAATAGCAACAGGGTGTACTTTCTCAGACTATCCATTTATCTTCCATTACTTTACCTTGTAATTATTTTACTAAATACTGAATAGGGTGTATTCAGTAAAAGAAACTGTTATAAATTGTCCTTTATTATGAGGTCATATATTTTTAAAAGATTTATTCATTTATGCATGCAAGAACTGGGGTACAGGCCAGAGGTACAGGGGGTTGGTGAGAGGATTCATAAAAGACAGAATAGAGAACAGGACAGGCCAACTGACTGAAATACACTGCCTAGGGGAGCAGCAAGAGAGACAGAAGAGGTCTGCTGCACCATGTGGGCAGCTCCCTGACTGGGGATCTAACTTTATTGTGCTGCGACTTAACCTCTTGCACCCCAAGGGAGGCCCCTGAGGTTATATATTTTTATGGCTAGAAGTCAGACTGTGGTTACTGTAGCTACAGATGGCATTACCCACTGTGTCTATGTGTCTCTGTTTTTGGGTTTCTCTAGAAATATTTTCTTAAATGTGTTCTTAGATTTGCACTTAATTAGTATAGGGGAACTCTAGTGATGTGATAGTAAGTGCGGGGGAGGAGAAGCTGTGAACGGGTCTTATGATTAGATTTTTGAGCTTTTGCTGAATCTTTGCCCCTATTGTAAACTTCAGAGTGCTTCTCAATCCCTGCCCCCTGCAGTGACAGGGGGAAGCCATGGAGGGGTGGAGCTGGGTTTTTCCATCCCTGACTGGAATTGTTTTCATCTACCTGGCTTGGTTAGGGTTTTGTAAAACTCAATGTGTTTAGGCTCCAGTGGAATCATCTTCCATGGACATAGTCTTTTGTTAAAGAGAATAGAATTCTTTTAGCATTATTTTAAAATGGTTTTCCCCTTCTCCTGGAAAGCAACATGAAGGAATTCACCTTTGGAACCCACTAAGGCTCATGGAGGTAAAACTGATGGAGGTGTGTGTGTTTCCTTCAGACCAGTACCCTCAGAATTCTGAACTCTCAAGCTAGCCTCCAGAAATATATAACTTACATTTTAAGTTGCCCTGCTGTGGGGCTGGTTCAGAAGTGGGGTGTTCTTGGCTGTTGCTCTGGTAAGCTATGATTATCAACTGATATATTTGCCAGTCTCTCAGTTTGCTCAGAAATCATTTAGGACAACATCTTTTGTGAGAAGGGTGTTTTTAGTGAAGACATGGACATTGGAACAACTCTAATTCAGAGCCTAACCCTTTAACTGAAGCACCTTCATTAAGTTGGGGGAAGGGAGTTCATCCCTGAAAATCAGGACTCCAGGATAGCAGTGAGGTAGCACATGTCTTATAAGGGGCTAAAAGACATTTGCCATAGTTATCACAATTACTTTTTGTTTAATAACCAGTTTTCTTTCACTGCAAAGAGGGTAAGAAAAGAAGATTTAATTTTCCAACTTAAGACATCTATACATATGACAGTAACCCTGAGTACAAAGTGGAAATGGGGTCGAAGACCTTATATTTGTATATGTTGGGTTTCTGGACTTCTGATTAGGGTCATGAGGGTGCCTGACTGTTCAGTGAAGGGCCTATAATGTTTTATTTTAATCTAGAAACTGATAAAAAGATACTCCATTTAAATAAACCTGTGGACATGAGTTGAGTTAAAAAAAAATCACTTGAAGTCAAATAACACAGTTACTTTTTTTTTTTTTTTTTTAACAAATGAGGGTCAGGCCTATATTATGATAAATGAGACATAGGATGAAATCAAACCTGGCCTTCAGTTGAGTCAGGATTATTGTTGAGGTCTATGCTGACTTAGAGGACAATAATATCATGGGTCAGGAGACACCATTTGGATGAAGTTTTAGAACACCAGATGGCATGAGTGTGTAAAACTAAAACATCTGCATCTTTTTCTATATGGAATGAAAAGCAAATGAAAAAAAAAATGAAACTCATAAAGTTTATGGACTGACTTTGAAAAAGGACAAGCAAGATATATGGAGACACTGGAGAAGTTCAAAATGTGTACTTCAAAGAGATCAGTGAGTGTTTTCTGGAACCTTCTTTTCCTTTTTTTATTTAGAAACTTTCCCATTTTCAAAGTAATTATAAAAACATTCTAAAAACACAGAACAGAATAAGACAATATAAATCCCATGTAATCCTAAAATCCAAGGTAATATCTGCTCACATTTCAGTGTCTTATTACATCCTTCTAGCAATTTTTCCACCCTTATAATGGAATTTAAGCCAGAGGTATCAGGCAAAGACCTTTGTGTGGATTTAAACATCTGAGCCAAGACCCAAATGGCATTTTAGTGTTAGTGTTGAAGCTAGTACCCATAGAAAGATTGAAAATGTGGGAGCTGTGATTGAGGGTTCAGAGTGAAAGGGTAAATGTGGGACTGGACTGCCTTGAATGCCATTTTTAGGTTAGTCAGTGCACTTGAAATTGGGGACCAGGGGAATGTTTACATAAAAACACTCTCATCTGGCATTTTCTGAAAGTATGCTTCATGAGCAAGCAGTGCTAAAAGCTGTTAATTAGTGGCATTGTAGTTCCCTGGTCAAATATGTGGACGGGGTTGAATGAAAACAAAAGGTTTCTTTACTGCAGAATTTCTCCCACTGCCTAACTTGCTGTTATGCAAGACTTTTCTCAGAGCACCTTGTGTTCCTCACCTACTGACCAAAGAGGCAATCACACAGAAGCTAATATTCTACAGGGGACTATTCACTTCGGAATATTCTCACCAATATCCATTTGCTTTGCTGACTTTTCCAGAAATGTAGGATGGGGAATTCAGAATCCTTTAAGAACACGTCATGAGAACAGATGTGTCAGAATTGCCAAGATGGCTTTGTCACCCATGGAGCAGGCACCTCTTGGGATTTTCCTTTAGGGTCTCAGAACTTATTATTTGGTTTATGGGTAGGAAAGAATACTGGGGCCTACAGCCCTAAAGAAAGTTATAGAAAGACTGTCATGATCCTGGCTTTTTGTCAAAAAGATATGGGGAACTGGGGTGCAACAGGCTGACCCTCTGGCCAATGCTTATGTCCACTGTAGAGAGCAAACAAAGGGAATCAGCTAATCACGCTTCTTTCATTGGGGTTAGAAGCTCCTTTATATACCGAAAGCTTTCACAATGGAGAGGCCGTCCTTGACTTTAAAGAAAACTTATTTTAGAAAAATTACTTTCCAGACTAGGTTGTGATGATCCAATTCACTTTACTGCAGAGAAGTACGTTGTTTTTAATTTGTGCTTACTCTAAGTCTCTAATAACCATGTGGGAAGTGAGGCACATTATAGAATGTTTATAGAGTGATTAAATTAATGAAGTAGCAGTAATAAGGTGTGACTATTATTTTATGAATATTTACTATCTGTAGGGAGCTTCTGGGGGTTAAAATGGGTCCTGAATTCATATTTCGAGAAGTTTTTTAGTTCAGAAGTGATTTTTTTCTTGTCAAGGATTTGGACAGTAGATCTAAGCAAGTATAAAGACTGAGAGAAGCTATATGGGCTTAAATTATGCCTCAGTTGGTACTCATTTGCCTCCAACCCAGCCTAGGATGTGAGCTGATCCACAGATAAAAATCAAAGGCCCAAATCACTTGCATCATACTTTGCCATGATTCATTGGCAATATGACTTGAGCAGTTTATTATTCTTGCAAAGCATCGATTCCTTATCTGAAAAATCCTATTAGTGATATTTAACTGGTAGAGTTCAGACAAGGCAAATTTCAAATACACATAAACTATCCATCAAGATTCTCAAGTACATGCATGATAAGTGACATGAAAGATTTCACTGAGAAAGTCCTTGGCAGGCCAGGCATATTTTGCTTCTTTGGTATTTAAGTTGCAGATTAGCAAATGCTAACATTCTCTTTAAATGACAATGAAAGGCCAGGATTACCAGCCACTTGTCATTCAAAGGGTTAATTATGTAATCTAAGACAGTCATATAAATTTAGAAATTATACAATATCCGTGCTTACTATAAGGTATATTTTGAGATAATTTAAAATTCCATTCCATTCTAGTCCAAAATAGATTTGGAGTTAGGAGGGTAGGAGTTTCAGCAACTTGAAACTTTAGACTTAGTCCCTTAATATTTCTGAGTCTCAGCTTCCTTGTGCACAAAATGCCAGTGCTAATTGTCCGATCTATTCCATAGTAACATTGTCAGGAATAATTGACATAAAGTCTTTAGAAGTACTCCATGTACTGTATAATATAAGCACAGATGGAGAAGAGAATTCCTAGGTGCCTTCTGCTAGATTCTTCATTAAAATGCATTGAATCTTGGACCCGAAGGTAAGAACTCATAGACCTCATTCTAACTGTATCTGCCTGTTCTACATTAAACATGGAATGTTACTTCCTTGTGCTCCATTTTGTCATCTGATAAACTATTCAGGGAGTGGAAGGGAAAGAACTAATAGGATTTTAAGACTTCCTACTGTTCTCCATTCTAAGTGAGTATCATGACTTACTTTTCTCTGCTGCCATTGAAAAGTATGGTGTCAGTATTGATTAGTCTACTTACACTCGCTTGTGTGTACAGCAGTGCCAGCCAGAGGCATATATATAACAGTTTGAGCAGCCAGCAGTATGTCTGCAAAATTATATCCTTCCCATTTTCTTGCAGAGGAAACAAATACACAGCTTGGCCTCTTTTTTGAAAGAACTTTTTGTACCACATTCTTGCTGATCAGATACTAGGTTCCAAGAAGCAAGTGATCCCTCAAGAATTTTACTTTGGCACCACTGAGGACAATGGGGTCATTGAAGAATTTCCCAATCAGTCTCAACACCTAGCTGGAAGCACAGAGTCTGATAAATTGGGTTGTCACTTCCAACAATTCTGAGCTTTGGCCTTTTCAGTTGCCAGAAGGAAAAGAAAGCAACATTCCTATAGTTAATTTTCACAACCTTGAGCCAACAAAATGTGACAAAGTCTGGCTATTTCTCAACAAGTTTCTTCTCCCTGTAATCCTTAGCCTCACTGCTTCTTTTCAGCTGTCACACTGAAGTAATGTGTAAAACTAAAATTTGAACATAAAAAACACTCTTGTGCACATATTCTAAAAGCAAAACATGAAAATACTCTCCTAATTTTAACACAGACATATACACAGCCTTACAGAAAACAAAGGTATTTGAGATTCTTAATTAATACTGCTTATTGTCTTTGGGGATTTTTAGGATACCGATTTCATCCCACTATGTGCTTATTTATAGTCATCATCTTATTTCACAATTAACTAATTAACCATTAATAATAAAATTTATGATGATGGTAACAATAGCTGACATGTAACAAGTACTTAATTATGTACAAAGCTTTGCATTAAGCTCTATGAAATCAATATTGTTATTTTTTGGACTTTATAGATAAAGTAAATAAAGCAAGGGGAGACTATATCACCTGCTAAAAGACCTACAATGCTTGGACTGGTTCTCAGTTCAAACTATTTCTAACCCCAAATTCCAAGATTTGTCTGATTTCTCACTCTCTCAGACAAAATCTAAAAATTAACATGTCAAATAAGGGGGTAGAGTGGTAATGTACAATTGAGGTGTGAACCCACTCCCCTAAGTCATATGCAGTGTTATAAACCAATGTCACTCAATAAGGAAAACAACAACAACAAAAATGAATCAAAATATTTTTTAAACCAAAAAATTTGCTGTCATAAACAATTATAAACATTGTGAATCTTGGAGTACAAATAAGTGAAATCCATTCCTAATCTGGAAACAGGAATGGACAATATAGTACAGGTGAACTGCATGAAATTGATGATGGTTCACTATTTTTAATAATGAAAATGGCAATTTACAAATACAAATTACTATATATTTGGCACAAGCCACGATATTTCAAGTAGAAGCCAGACAGGAAATACAAGTATAGGAAGCATTATATGCAAAACTTTGGTGATCTCTAGTCATGTGAAGAACTGGCTAGAACAGGACTTGACCAAAGACATTAAAATAAAAAAGTAATAAAAACCTGGTTCTTCAGCTCACAAAATTCACAATTTGGTTTGTAACTATTTCTGAGTTTTATTCTGTATTTTAGTGTTGCTATCAAGGCCAAATCAATGCTAGTGGGGAATTTGCTGCTTCAGCCTTTTGTTCAACTACTGTTGCTCTTTTCCTGTCAAATAGTGTCAGCATTCTCCCTCCAGGCCGTGCCTGCCTAGCTTGAGCAAGGAGCAGACCCAAGTCCTCAAGTCCTCCTGGGAAGGGGGGGGGGGGAGTCTGATTCTAGCCCCACAGTCATTGAGCAGGGGGAGGTGCAGCTCAACCCACATTAAGGCAATGCTGGGAGTGACAAGTAAATGAACACAGGGCTCCCCTGCTTGCCTGCCCTTTCAGAGAGTAATCAAGTCAAATTATCTATGAGAAGAAGCTAGGTACATGGCTGAGGGGACGTGCAAATGAAAACCAGATTCAGAGATTAACTTGAAGTCTAGGAACTGAGAGCGAGAAAACAGAGAATAAATCTTTTCCCCACCCCCCAGATTACTTTTAAATGTTTAATTTTCTCTCTTTCTCCCTACACTCCCCCCCAATTTCCTTCCTGGACCTTCTCAAACTGGACTGAAGATTCTAGGTCATGCTGAGGAAAATGTCTTGGTGTGGACATGGGAAGGGAGAAGGATGCAGGGACTCTGCTGTGGCACAAATGTGCCTGCATTCTGGGGTGGCCTTCAAGTCGAGGTGATGGGAATGGGCCAGAACTGGTTTTGGTCTAAAGCTGAAGACTGCAGCTTCTCTGGTTCATATTGCAAGTCATTTGTGGGCTCTCTGTTAAATGCACTAGAATTGAGTGACTGGTTCTCCTCCAGGCAATTTTAGTTCCCAGGGATATTTGGCAAAGTCTGGGGATCTTTCTGGTCATTATAGTGTTGAGTGGTTTAGCTACTGATGCTTATTAAACAGAGGCCAGGGATGCCCCTAAACATTAGGCAATATGTAGGTCACCCCCACAACACAAAAGTGTCTGATCCTGTATACTACCAAACTAGGTCTCCTGCTGGTGCACAGTGAGTCAAAATCTGAACCACAAGACATTACTTTACACAGAGATGTTTATTCTACATGGCCTTCAAGGGAGTTGCTGGAATAGTCACTGAAGAGTAAGTGAATTGATCAGGTTTTTTGTGCTCCTAGTCTCTGTGGCTATCACCGGCAGCCTTGATTGTGCTAATGCAGGAGATGCCAGGGAGGTGGGTAGCGGCACACAGGTCTGAGTGTGGACACCTGGAGCATAGATGTGCATGTATGCGTGTGTGCACACCTGAGCCTTGCAGCCTAGAGGTCAGGCTATAAGGCATCCTTCAGAGATGGAAAATGGTGACAGGAGAACAGCTGTGAGAGGATGAGTGACTATGGATGAAGTGAGACCATAAGAAAATCCCAGAGAAAGAGGTGGCGCTGGGAGGGGGCAGTGGACACAAGAAAAGTCTTCCAATGTACACAGTGATAATATTTAGTAACTAATTCATATCTTTTCCATTATGTTCTATACTTTCCCCCTTACCTTAGTTCTCCCTCCGTCTCTCACCCTTTCTTGCTCCAAAGGCCCTCTAGTTCAAAGAATTTTAATTTTCCACGGCAAGAAGATACTACTCACATTTCTGAAAATCTTAAAAGCCTGCAAAGATGCTCAGCATGTGGCTTGAGCACTGGCAAGCTATAACAAAATGATTTTTGGATGCAGTAAATGTAACTCAAACAGAAGCAGGTGGCTTATGTTTCTCTTAAGACCCACACCATTTTAAATGAAAGGAAGAAGGATTAGATCAAAGGCATACAAAATTCAGTTCAGCCTCATAAGAGCATTGCAAATTGTTCACCTCTCTTATTTTCACTTTTTAATCTATAGAAAAGGAAACCTCTCTAGATCATCTTTTATACCCCTGCTAACCCTGGACAAAGTGTTGCTTTTTGCACCAAAATTCATTCTGCTCAGCATTTGCTTTTTCAAGAATGGGGTTCCCAACAAGTCACTGAGGTCGACTTGAGGCTAAAGTTATCGAATGGACAAATCCTGTTGGTCTTTGCTCACCATAAAAACAAAAGAAACACAAATGAAACTCTCAACCACACAAGCCATCTGGAATCGAAACATTTGTTTTGTTTGTTTTCAAGGTGGGGAGTGGCCACCATTAGGTAGTTCAAAAACAGGTCTCTGCAAATTCTTTTGGAGCATCAGGAAATTGCATTGTTTAAAAGGACTAAATTGTGCTCAGCTGAATGAAAAGCACAAGGCATGAGGAATTTACACCACATACCAACCAGCCTTTTGTTCAGTTAGCCCTGCTTGCCTATGAGGAGCAAAGCCACCACTGATTACAAACAGATGCAGGGACAGTAAGTGTGGTCTGAATAGAGGACAGCTAATATATGGGAACTACACTTTTATGAGGCTACTCATCTGGCGTTAGGAGATGAAAGATAATGAAGTTCCTCTTTGATACAATCGTGCTAGTCAGGTGGAGTGTGCTGCCTGTCCTTATGACCTCCAGTAGCAAATATAACTGCAAAAAAAGTAGCTGGAGTTAGAGAAACTCTACTTCCCTTTGGTAATTCTGGTTCATCAGCTACTTATGCCAGTGTGCTAGATGCTGGGCATGCCCAGGAAATACAGCAGAACAGCAGAAATCCTGCCCTGAAAGCACTCACAAAGAGGACAAAAAATAAAATTCTTAAAGGCAACATACCCATGTATAACATGTACAACATCTGGGTAACCTCCTTCTCATTCTGCTAGGCAAGGGAACATAGGGGATGCATCATAGAATTGTCCTATTTAATCTTTTCATCAACATGCCTTTTTTTTTTTTTTTTAAGATGAATAAGCAGAACCCCAGAGAGGGGAAATAACTGGCCCAATTTCCTTCAAAGTTGTCAACAGATTTAGAAATCTTTCAAATCCTTTCAAACTGTTATGTTATCTGTCAGTCACCACAAGAGTGTCATTCTGGGACTGTCTGATCTCTATGGTAACGAAGTTAGAGATATTTATAAGGTATCTTCCAAATATAATACTCTATTTGACTAACAGCAAATTCCAGGGACTCTTATCTCATATTTGAACTTCCTAAAGTGTTTTCCTCATTTGGGTTCTTTGACTCTTTTCCTTCCTGGATCTTTTTTATTTTTTTCTCTAGAGACTCTCTTTCTTGAGTCTCCTTTGCTAACAAATTTTCTGTTGCTTCCAAAAAAATATTGGTATTGCTGACAGTCTCATTCTTGGGCCATTTCTTCCCCATCTACTATTTGCTTTTGGTGAGATGACTGAATCCAAAGTATGTCCCTTTCCCATGTACTGATGGCTCCAAGTAAAGGTCCAGGAATTACCTCATTCTGACTTCAAAACTGATGTTGTTAGCTTCTTTAGGGTATGCTGCCAAGCTCAAACAAAAACAGTTTGTTAGCTGACATTTAAAAATTGGGTTTATTCAGAAACCGAATGTCTCTTGGTAAGACTCACATTCACTTCTCTAAATCAAAAGCCAACATATCCCTCTATAACATCTGGATAACCTTCTCATTCTGCTGGGCAAGGGAACAAAGGGGATGTAAAGATCTTGTGTCCTGTAACTTGCTAATTTGTGCACTCATTTTAGTCTCTTAAATAGGCTTTCTGGATATAAATGGCCATGCTCAGTACAGTGCACTCTAATGACTGTGAGGATCAGCATGGAGCATCCATTGTAACTTCTGATGTGGACTTCAGTATCTCAGAGGCTGCTTCCCTTTTACGGTGTCTTGCTGGTGTGGCTTCTGTCCCACTCATCAGAAGAAGAATATCCATATATTTGGAAGGAGGGACAGAGATGAGGACAGATTGCTGTTGTTTCTGATATTATTGCTGATAGGAAATGTTGTAAGTGCTGAAAGGTGCTGAAAGGTGGTGCTAATGGCATCCTGAAACTTGTCTTGTAGCTCAGCTGGTGTTCTCTTTCTCTCTCTCTTTTTTTTTTAAGACTTATATTCTATATTTAATGAGACATTGTCATCATACGGGTCTTTAATTTTTAGAGAATGATTTTCTTTAGTTACCTGGACTCTTCGTTGACTAAATCTACTATCTAGGTCCCTTCCAACAAGTTTCTGTTGCTTGTTTTCCAGCTAGGTATGCTGCACATTTTCCTGTTTCTTAGCATTTCTCCTAATATTTTGTTGCTGATAATTGGTCATTTAGGATAATACACTGTTGTGACTTTGTACACTGATTTCCTTTCTTCCACAGGGATGGTGACTGTTTTGTTTTGTTTTGTTTTGTTTTTTTTCAAAGATTTATTTATTTATGCATACAGAACTGGGGTACAGGCCAGAGGCTCGGGACGGTGAGAGGCTTCACCAGAGACAGAGTGGGGAGCAGAACAGGCAGATCGACGAAGTACACTGCTGAGGGTAGCAGCGGGCGGGTCAGGAGAGGTCTGCCACGCCATGTGGGCAACTCCGGGGGCAGGGATGGAACTCATGCTGAAGTGGCTTTAGCTTCTCAGTGTAGTGCTTTAACCCGCTGCGCCATGCTTTAACCCGCTGCGCCACCAGGGAGGGCCCCTGGTGACTGTTTTGTCATTTTCTTTATAATTTATTATTTAGTGATTTTGTTGAACTTTGTAATATCTATTTCTCTTATTCTGTGCAGCCTTTGCTGGCCTTGTTTGGATTTTTTTTTACCCTTTAGGCCAGTCACTTAGTGGTGGTTTTTTGAATAACATCTTTTGAGGGTGACAAAAATATGACACCCCAGCATATGACTATATGAGTTCACTCTGAAATATGCCACAGTGACATATTGAATATATGAGCAGTAGGGACTTGTAGCCGAGGATCTTTAAACGTTGTGCACTGCGTCAAGACAGATCCTCCATAACGAACCCCATTGTGAAAATGCCCCTCCAAGGAATTTCATTAACTAGGATGGGTTTATTCTCATCATGAGAGGATTATTTTTGATAGTGAACTCAGACTAATGGTCACAAACAATCACACCTATCACATACTATTGTAAAGTTTCCATTATCGTTCCCAAGAGTCATTTTCTCTTCCCTTAGAGGTCTACATTCTACTCCCCACTCCACCATTAAAATGGCATTTAATTCTGAATTCTAAGACTCCTTGGAGGGTTACTTATTTTATAGTATATATCTTGTGGATATATATATATATATATGTGTGTGTGTGTGTGTGTGTGTATGAAGTATAATATTAATTTTCTTTTTTGCTTGTTAATCTCTTAGTAAAAAATTGAGATTGAGAATCTAAGAATTGAGAAGGGTAGGGGAAAATTTTTTTCTCTCTCCTATACCATTTATTTGTTGGTCAATGCTTCTGCTTATATTCCCAGATCTAGTAAGGATTTAACACTTTACTATCATGGTTAATTTTCTTGTCCCACATTTATCCAGGGTTTAGTGTCTTGGAGATTTCCTTTCTGACTGTTTCTGGGGAACATACACATTCTTATGGAATTCCAGGTATGATTATCATTTTATTCTATAGCCTGGTTTTCTGTCAGCCAGTGTTTGATAGGTGATTGTTTAAGATCTTTGTACAGTGAGGTTTCCACCATGCATTGTTCTGTCTGTGTTGCGTGGGGAATGCTTTCAAGCATGCCCTACTCTGATTATTCTTGGGAATTCTGCTTATAATGTACATTCATCCTTCCTGGCCCCAGTGCTGATTGTGATTCCAGAAGAAATCTACCTTGGCTCTAGTAAACTACGGTTGCTTTGCTATTTTGCTTGTATCAAGTTGCTAGAGAATTCCTCTTAATTACTATCCATCAAGAGTTCAAGTTTTCTCAATGATGCTCTTACGGTATGGAGTTTACCACTCTCTGTGCAGGGCTGCAGGGCTTTTCATGAATGTGGCTTGACTTTCTCTCTGTGCAGAACTCCTCTCTTCTGGTGGCCAGAACTGCTTTTCCTGGAGTAGAATCCTTTCTGTGAATGAGCCCTGAAGCTGGATAACAGTATTTGTTTTTCTTAGTTGGACTTTTTCTGGAACTTCCAATGTATAGTAAGCAATTAAAAGCAGCCTATAATGCTAAAATATCATTCCACCCTTGATGGCACTGTCTGCTAAGCCATGATTACTTGAAATAGGGGTTTAGCAACTTAGATCTGAATGGTCCTTGGGGGAGAATGGGGTCCTTTAGTCCTAGACTATAATTTGTAGGGAGAGGGAGCTCATGCTTTATTGGTCTCCCCTGCCCAGATCAAGGTGAAACAGCTGTAACACATAAATTGGGCAGAGGGGTATGAGAGTTGGCCTTAACACAAAAGCCATAGACTCTCATTGTTCTTACAAACAATTAATAGACTTTCTTGAATGATCTTTTTCTCATACATGTCCTTAGGGTAGTTTCCAGATATTTTAAATTATTTAAAAAAAATTCACCAAATAAATTGTTATACTGAAGAAAAGGTCCATTGAACTCTTTGTTTTACTTTTCTTGAAGTCCTAACCCTCACTCTGCTTTAGTTCACTTTAAGCATTATTCATCCTTTCCTTGATTTGTAGGCTATTGTAATATATTTTAATTATATTTTTAAAAACCCATGAGACCTAATGTTTCACTCTATTTGTCCTTATGTAACTCATATATTACTTTTTTTTTTTCACTATTCCTTCTTATATCTCTGCTCATCTGGAATCATTTCACTTCTGCCTAGAATATATTTTTGAGCTTCCTTTTGTGAGGTTATTTGATGTATTTTCTCATATTCTCACTAAGTATAAATTATAGGATGACAATTTTCTTTTTTATGTCAAAATATTGTTTCCTTTTTTGGCTTTCATTCTTGATAACTTCTTGACTGACTTTTTTTATCTGGCTACTTCTATGTTTCTTGTCTTTAATGTTCTATAACTTTACTATAAAATGTCCAGTTTTACACTATTTATCTGATTTGAATTTTTCTCAAATCATTTGTGACTTTCATTGGTTCTGGGAAATTCTTAGATAATAGTTCTTCAACTATTGAGATATCCTAGGTAAATCAAATCATTAGTTGGTAGAATAAGAGTTGCCCAATGTCCTATTTGAACAGGTGGCCTAAACCATAGGCTGAGGTCCTGCCTAACATTCAGTCTGATGGATTGGTGGGGGTACGGGGGAGAGGAGAGATGATCAAGGGTCCCTCATGTGCAGTCAGCAGAATTCCTGACCCAGCGTCAACCAAGTGTCATTAGCATGCCACTGTGCAAGCCCCTGGTGGAGAATTCATGTGCTAGCGAAACACAAGACATGGAGAAGCATGTAACTCTTCTGTGGATGTCCTGGTATACAGGCGGGCCCAAAACATAACTTGATTTTGCTACCATTGACCCCACCCTAGTAGACTAATCCCCTGATAACCTTTACCTGGGTCTACTCAAGTAATAAGACTGAAAATTTCCTCTTTCAACCTGGTTTTGTGCACTGGTCTCTAATAAATCCTTCCTGGTTACTCAGTACTGTGTTGGATTCTTTCTCCCCACACTCTGGGATTTGGGTTGGTAATACTATTATCAGTTCTGATACTCTCTACTTAGAGATTTGGAGATAACATCAAATCCCATTAATCAGAGTCACACAAACAACACCCTAACCAAATCTATTTCAGATACAGTCAGAAACTCAGGTTGAACTTGAACTTCTGACTGACTTGTGTATTGAGGAATCCTCTCAGGTTAATTTGCTGACTCAAAGAACTCTGAGAAGCACATTACTTACTAGATTTATGATTACAAGATATAGCTCAAGAACAACCAAATGGAAAAGATACAAAGGACACAGTAAGAGGAAAGGGCATGGAAATTCCATGTCCTCCCTAGGAGCCCCATTTTCTATATCTCTACATGTTCACCAACACAAAGGGTCTCCAAACCCCAGTCCTATGTTTTTTTTTTTTAAAGATTTATTTATTTATTCATACAGAACTGGGGTACAGGCCAGAGATGCGGAGGGTGAGAGGATTCACCAGGGGCAGAATGGGGAGCAGAACAGGCAGATCTACAAAGTACACTGCTGAGGGGAGCAGCGGGCGGGTCAGGAGAGGTCTGCCACACCATGTGGATCTCCTCCGGGGCAGGCAGGGATCGAACTCATGCGGAAGTGGCTTAAGCTTCTTAGTGCAGTGCTTTAACCCGCTGCGCCACCAGGGAGGGCCAGTCCTATGTTTTTTATGGGTGTCCCACTATATAAGAATTTTTGTTGATTCATCAGTAATTGATGATCAATTGAACATCAGGTCCTTCTCCCTTCCCCAAGGGCCAAGCAGTAGGACAGAAAATTCCAACTTTCTAATCACAGGGCTGGTCCTCATAGTAACACACTCCTTTTCTTAGATGTGTTCCAATGTCACCTCATTAACATAGATGCTTTGTGGCTGAAAGGGCCTTGTTATATTAAAAAAAAAAAAAAAGACACCCATTTCCTCTCTAGTCACAGAAGTGAGTTCTGGAACTACAGGCAAAAGGAAGAATGATTAAGAAATTATGCTTCAATTGTTTTTAATGCTTCAGAAAATTCCAAGGTGGTTGGAATTTGAGTTAGGAACAGTGACAAAGATCAAGTATATATGAGGAAGATATTTTGGTCATCTGAATGACAAAATACATACTTCTTATAAGTCAGCATGTCACACTAACACTTGAGTTTGAATTAGCTAATGAAAGCAGTAGAATGTTATAACTAATGAATAATGTAGATTTCAATAAGCCAGATCAGGGTCAAAATTGCTTCTGACATTTACTGAGTATATTACATTGGGCTTCAAACTTTCTCATTTGTAAAATGAGGATAATAATGAGATCTAGTATGATTGATGTCAAGATCAAATGATGCAATGCTTTTGAAGATGTAGAACACCCAGCAAAATACTTGAGATATAATAAAACTTGCAGTAGATTTTAACTATGTGGATTTTATCTTATTGTTAGGAAACTCAGGAATGGTAAATGATACAGATTGAGTTTTAAAGAAAGTGACATTTGAAAAGTTAAGTACAAAAGCCTTTCAGGAAGAAAAGTCTCATGCTGTAGAGTCAGGCTATACTTATGGGGGCACTGACTATCGGTTGAGAGACTTTGGAAGTGGGTGGTATTCAGACATTAATTTTACCAATCCCACAATTTCCCCAGAGCTAGTCCAGGGAAATGGTTTAATGTCTAAGGTTGCTTGGATAATATGAGCATACAAAAACAGTACTTTGACACTTTAAGTGAGAGGTTGAATAATGTGATATAAGAGAGCAGCACACCAACAAGAACCTGGTCAATATTGCCTTAACATGCATTTCTGCAACACTCTGAAAGATAAAACTAAGAAGGGCCCTCACTCTGTAGTGGAGCAATGGGTTAAAGCGCAGCACTATGAGGAGATCAGCAGCCACTGCAACACTGCAACAGTAGTTTGATTCCCGGCCAGAGAGGTGGCCCACGTGGCATTGCAGACCTCTCCTGACCTGCCCTCTGCTCCCCTCAGCAATGTACTTCAGTAGATCTGCCTGTTCTACTCCCCAATCTGTGTCTGGTGAATCCTTTTACCCCAGACCTATGGCCTGTACCCCAATTCTTGTATGCACAAATACATAAATTTTTAAAAAAGGATAAAACTAAGAAGGTGTCACTGTAAATTCCTATTCAAGACATGACGGCTGAAGACTAACTCCACAATGGAAAATGGGAACAAAAAGAAAAAAAGCTGAAGGACACAAAGTAACCTGGAATATATGAATCATGTACAAAGGCACTGGAGATGCTTCTAGATATGATCAACTTACAAAGGAACACATATTCATAATTGTCACTAATAGTGGCTTTTCTATGAGAGTGAGAGTAGAATACACTGGGGGTAGGGAATTTTGGGAGCCCTATTGTTCACAGACTTCAAAGGATATTCAATTATAGTCACTTGTTCAACACTATGTAAATATTCTGTATACATTGCTACATATTTCTCCATTTTAAGATAAACTATAAAAATTTACCAAAAGTTAATGAAATGTTAAAAATCTCACCAAATTTCTTCATAGATGTCCTACTTCCATGGGTTTTCTCCAATCAGTCTCTGCATCACTTCCCATGTTGCTTTGCTGACTCCTCTACCTTCCTGTCACGGGGAGGGCAGGCACACAATGGACTATGGTGAAGGACTATGGATGATTCGGTGGTGACAGAGTTTCAGTGACCACACCTGAGAAGAGAAATCCTATTCTGTCAGCATATTAACAAGGTATAACACAATGTACTTCATTAAACAATAATAATAATGATAATAATAATAATAAATGCTGAATTTCTCCTACTGCTCTTTATAAGCATTTTCTCATTCACTCAGCAACCCAACTTCAAATACCATCTCTGTGGTAATGTCTCTAAGAATTAGACACCTCTGACTTCAAATTCTCTCATGAATTCACATTTGAGAATTTACTTGCTCCTCGACATTCCACTTGGTTGCCCAATAGGTTTCTCAAACTAATCTAATGGAAACAAAATTGAGCTTTTCCTTCCTAAACTCATTTATTTCTCTCGTTTTAAAAATTGATAATTATTACCATTATTCCTCCAGTGACTCAGGTGAAAAACCTTTTGTCTTTAAATATAACCCATCAACAAGTGCTGTCAGCTTCTCTTAAAAGTAGCGTCTACCCCAACCCCTTCTCAATACTCCAAAGCTGTCACTAGCCCGCTTACCTTTTGAGAATATGCCCAAATCTATCCTCATTTTGTAACCTTTATACTCACTGTTCCATCTATCTGCTACATTCAACTCAAAGTGTGCTTTTTTTTTTTTTTTTGCTTCCCTTTAGGGCATTCTCTTTTAGCATTCTTTCTAGATGCCGTCCTCTATTTAACCATTGAATTCCCTTCCCTTGTACTCTGTTACTCTTTATTACCTTGCTTTGTATATACTTTGTACTCTGGTTTGTCTATATTTCATATATGATCAGCATGTATTACCATCTCAAATTATATTATTTTTGATCAACCGTTGCATACTTTAAAATGTAAAATCCAAAATTTTTGTCTAACATGCTATTAAAGTGAAATTATTTCTTCTCAAAGATGGGGTAGACTACTGACTACAGATAATTTAAAAGTGATTATCTCTTTAATGAATGTGAGACACAGATTCCTCCTTCCCTCCAAAAAAATTCCCTCCCCTTTAGTTCAATTCAGATAGAAATTGGCCAAGATATGAATCTCTGGCTTCATCCTTCTGTAGGAAAATGAAGTAAAATCTGCTGGGTTTTAACTCTCTTCAGGACAAATATTTTCTAACCTAATGAAAGATTAATTTTGATGTTTAGTGAAACATCTTTCTCTCCCTGCCTCCCGCATTGAGGACAAAACAGAATTACTTGGAGATGTTGGTGAATGATTCTAATCAGTCGTCATCAGATTCAGATCTGAAGGTGTGTGTGTGTATGTGTTTATGTGTATGTATCAAGAATAAAGGTCAGAGCATGCTCCCTACAGCTACTAGAAACAAAACTATAATGCTAAATACTGATAAATAGTGTAAGCAAATGGCTAATCTGTGCCCTGAAAAATATGTCTTGATATTTAGGAAACTAAAAAACAAAAACAAACAAACAAAAAACTACTTTTTTCTAAGTTACTAGGCCAAACAATTGATGCAATGATTAAAATTAAAAGCATTAGGGACCCTCCCTGGTGGCACATGAATTAAAGCACAGCATTATGAAGCTGGCAGCAGCTGCTTCAGCATGAGTTTGATCCCCAGCCAGAGAGGTGACCCACATGGTACAGCAGACCTCTCCGGTCTTAACCATTGCTTCCCTCAGCACTGTATTTCCTTAATCTGCCTGGAATGCCTCCCCACTCTCTCTGGTGAATCCTCTCACTGCTCCTGCCCCTCTGGCTTGTACCCCAGCTCTGTATGCATAAATAAATAGAACTTTAAAAAAAATTAACATGCTAAAACAAAATCTAACTAAATCCCTATCTTCTTTTCTTTGGATAACATAGTGATAGGGAAAAGTGTTAAGTGTCCTCATAACACTATAAAGCTGTTGAGGTTTAAAGTTAGTAAGCAAGGAATAGATATTTTGTGGGGCAAACTCTTACCCACATTGACATACAAACCACAATATATCAACACTCATATTTTTCAAGTAGATGGTGTGAATGTCTACTATTGCTGTTCATCATAAGCCAGTTCTGGCTTAAATATTAAGGAATAAGAAATGAGTTATGAATGGAAGAAGACTATTTCATGGCATATTCCTGGGAATGCCATTGTACTGAGTTTTACCTTAAAATACAGGACCCACATTTCCTTCATTTTATATCAAATTGTTAAATGGACCCCTCTGCAAGAGATGTTTTAGAGTTGATAAAAGTTGAAAGTAGAAAATTTAGAATTGAGAAGAATTAAACATTGACTGTAAATTCTGAATTCCATTACCTATACCTACTCCTAATGATCAACAATTAGCTGGCTCCAACTGCATTCCTGGACACCCTCCTGGGAACAACACACACCTTGACTCCTGTCCTAGACTCTTGCCTCCTAGAGCTATAAACAGACAGGAGTGATTAACAGGTCTTTTAGCCTGCTAGAAAAAATCTGAAGACACAGATAGCAGAAGGGGAATATGGAGAATTGTCGATTCTTACACAGAAACACCAGTCCTTACAGATTAACCTAGCTAGACCTTACAAGTGATAGCTTTCACAATAGATAACATTCCACAAAGGAATGAACCACTCCAAAGAGCATTATATACGGATACCCTCTGCCTGACAAAATGTAGTTCTGTCTACTCATGTCTACGTAGGTGGCTGTTCCTTTCTCTTATTCCTAATAAACCTGCCCTTTTTAACATGCAGCCTTTGCCCATTTGCTGCAATGCTTTTTCCTTAGTAAGCCCAGTGTGCTGCTGAATGGAAAGCTCTAGAAAGTTTTCTCAGAGGGGACACAAGGACCCCAGTCACTGATTAACCCCAAAACTGAACCTCATGATTGAGATCTTTTCTGGAATGCTTCCTGAAGGAAATCTACAAGTGATATATAGTGAATCTTCTTAAGTAAAATGTTTTTCTATAAAAATTTAGAAAACAAATCTTGTCATATTTAGTACATACACTATACTACATTCATAAAATCCAAACAATTTTTTGGAAATAATTATGGAAGATACAAACCTAATTTGAAGGTAGTGAATATTATTCCCACACATTAGTTAAGTAGCTAGCACATCAAATACTAATGTTTTATTGAATATATGAATGATCCCTGTGACACATTAGCTGATTGAGAAATATGTTTCTTACCAAAAATAAAGCAAGGATATAGCAATAGACTTCATTTCTAGTTCTGCCATGACGTTATGTCAAAATCTTGATCAAACTACTGAAATCCTATAAAAATTAAATGTCTACTTTATCACTACCACTATATTATCACTATCCCTATACGATGTCCTATCAATAGATCACTAACAGTCTTAAATCAAGGCAGTAAGGACCTGAGTCAAGGAGTCTCCGTCACATGTGGATCTCAAAGCCACCATGGAAAAGATATAAAGTTTCATAAGCTAGTCCAGTCTAGATTCCACACATTACTTCTATCCCCGTTAATGTAGTTGACTGTGAGTGTGGAATCTATTTTGAGTCAACTAGAGTTCAACTTATCTCTAAGTTCCATGTTGACACTTCAAGGTAAAAACTGAAACCTACTTAATCTCATTCAAGTTTTAATCTCATACTATAATATAGTTGGATTAAAACAAACCAAACACACAGACATTATGTTAAGTAATTTGAGACAGGAAGAGTACATACTGTAGGAGCCTACCATAAGTTAAAACAATCTATGGGATGGCAATAAAAAAGTCACTATCTCTGTTTAGGTGGGTTGCCGATAAGGCGTGAGTGGTTACCTAAAGAGAACAACATGAAAAGTTCTCTAGGTGATGGATATGTTTTCTATCTGGTTTTGGGTGGTGATTATACAGGTACATAGAACTGTCAAATCTTATCAGGTTAAGTCCTGATAACCTATATTATAAACTAAAACCAAATAAAAATTTTAAAATCATACATTCATATGTATTTTATTAATATATAATTATACACAATTTATATGTATTTATGTATACATTTATATTCTTAACATATATAAAATTTCTACATCAAGGGTTGTTCAACTTTTTTTGTGAAAGGTGAGACAATAAATATTTTAGTCTCTGAGCACGTCTGTTACTCAATTTTGCCATTGTAGCATGAAAAAACATCAACATAAATAAGCAATGAGCAAGGCTGTGTCTGTAAAACTATTTACAAGGACAGGAGGCAGGTTGATTTTGGAACCTTGGCTTATCCGTTCTGTATGTCTTTACTTAGTCTAACTAATTATTGGAAGGTTTATTAAAATATTTCTCTAAATGGTGAGCTTGTCATTTTTGTCTAGTTATTCTGTCAATGTTTACTCCAAATATGTTGAGATTTTTTTCCTTTAGATTCACACATTTTATGTAAATATACCAATGCACTGAAACTTAAAAAGTTAATGTACTCATTATCTGTAGAATAATAAATTACCGGCAGACACTAAAACTACTAAGTAGATCTTAAAAGTCTCAAAAAAAAAAAAACTCACAAGGAATAAATAGCAACTATGTATGAAATAAATAGCAACTATATATGATAACAAATATTAACTAGACTAGATTCATCATGGTGATCACTTTGTAATTTGTAGAAAAAGAAAATTGTCCAATACTCCTGGAACTAATACTGTTACACTGCAGTTATACTTCAACATCTAAAATTAATATTATTTCTATCAGTACATAATTAGACACTAAATTTTCAAAGTAAAATATATCTGATCTACAGTTTTCATTTCTTAAAATTTCCATCCTGTGTCTTATTTTTAGAATTTAACTTTTTTATTTTTAGCTTTGTCAAACAGATTTGAAAGTCTTTTTCTTGACTGGAAGTTTTATTTGTATTTGTTGTAATTACGTGTGTGTATGATTTTTAACTTTTCGCTATCTGTTATCTGTGATAACTGAACATTGACTTATACTGAACATTGACTTACCAAATAATAAAGGTTTCAGGTGTAGAGCATCATGATAACTACACAATTGACTCCTTATACCTGATGTACCTGACAGCTGTTAGTATTTTTTTCAGTCATTTACAGGGATTTGTTTCCTTCAGCTTTTGAGCTGGCCTTGGGGGCAATATTCCTTTGATATCTGATAATTCAAGTTCAGCCTCACTATCAATGAGAGCTCAGCCTGGCTGGCTCCCTTATTACACACTTGTGAAGTAAGTACCTAAAGAAAATGAAGTTTTGTCTCCACAGATAACAGAGTAAAATCCTACAAGACTGGAAGGATATTTCTCCCTTGAGTCTGTTTAAAATTATAAATTTATCTTGCCACTGGGACAAGGTCTTTGCCTCTTTATTCATGGATGATTTATCTGTCTTTCTCTTGTCCCACCACAAGACAGCTGCATGAAAAATAACATTATTATGGCTTTTTGCTACTGAGGAGGAATGACACTAGTTTTAATTAGGCTGCCTTTATTTTAGAAATGGTCAACCTTGAACTGCTAGTGGCCTGCGTTCTTCTAGAAAGGACTTTCCCATGGCAGAGGCCCCTGTCTCGGTCTGTGTCTCTCCATCTCCACTTCCTCACATCACCACTTTCTCTTGCTTGAATCAAATGAAAGTGGAAGCCTCCTCATGGCTTCCTGACTCACTTCAGACACTTCTCAATTGTCTAATAACATCAAAATCTGAGGTAACAAAATCAGTGCACAGGCAATTATATTTTTATTTAAGAGAAGAATTAGAACCTTGGAGAATTTCAAGGCCTTTTTGTTTGGCCATAGTTTTCTCAGTTTAAAGAGTCAGCACTGGGGCAGGAAGAAAGGAAAAACAAAATATAAGTGAAGAAGCAAAGTGAGGAGGAGGGAGATGAGGGGTATGGATGGCAATATGGCAGATGGTGAGACAACAAAAGGGGACTTGGGGCTTTTTAGAGAAAACACTATCCACTTTCCTCAACTCTTCCTTTTTTTGTTAGGTCACATGAACTGAACATAGTGATGGAATGGAAACCACAGAGAGAGAGAGAGGAGTGCCTTGCCACTCTTACAAGGTCAGGCGTCATCAACACCATGCACCATGACAGGGTATCCCATCAGTCTTCACTTGGGCACAGGCTGATGGAATTTGGTACCTCCAGGGCTATGAGTTTTTAGCTGTTTGTGGGAGAGCAGGAGGGGGTTTGACATGGCTGAGTTATTTGGGGGCTGAACTGGCTTCTACTTAGGACAGACTGGAAGGAAGAGTAGAAGTTGAGAGGTAAAGAAGACACATGTACTGCTGAAAGAAGGATTGTGGGTGACTGGCTCTGCCGAACAGCTCTACAAAAACTCAACTCTTTGTAAAGCTCTGTTGCCAGACATGCCTGGTCAGCTGACTCCTCTAGGCTGCTCAGGTGTGTTGAGTTCCCCCATTGCCACTCTCTGCTTGTCATACAAGCAACCTGGCAGTTAGAATAAAGAATGGGGAAAAGGAGGGAGAAAAGATTTCCTTTTTCTGCATCTCCAAGGTACGCTTTTCCTGCCATCACTAGTGCAACAATGACTTGATGTCCCTCAGCCCAATGCCATACATAGTTACGTAACAAAGGAGTATTATTACCTGAAGGTATTAATGGGCCAAGGGATCCCCAAACTTGCGTGCTTTAGAAGGGTCTGGGAATCTGTGCCACAAAGATGTTAGTGTGAAAGAACTTTAATAGGATCAGTTTACATAGAGAAGAAAGGCTATTAGTTTATCAATAGAACACCCAGTTACCCATCTCCTTATGGGTAAATACAAAGGTATAGGTCAGGGCAGGTAGGTAAGGCAGGCAGGTAAGGCAGGCAGGTGAGGTGAGGGGCAGGGCATGGGGATTGGGTAGTGGGGTACAGGAACCTCCCAAACCCCCGCCCCCCAATCTCCACATGTTCTTTCTGGTCTCTCCGGCCTTCTCCCTCAGTCTTGCATCACCTCAGAGTAATGCTGCCCTTTTGTCTCTCCCTTCTAGGCCCAGGCATGCACATTTATACATGCACACGTGTGTGCCTTTGGGCCCAGGTGCTTATAATCATGGGAAGTGTGCAAGACCTCAGGTTCTGACCATTCAGGTTAGTGGAGAGAGGGTAGGAAAAGCCTGATAACTTCATTTACTCTACATGGTTGGCCCAGAAAGGGACCACTGCAGCCCCAAAGCTTGTTACAAGACTAAGGCACCTTCTGGTGGAACTTGAAGGAGAAGGGATAATGGGACCAGGGAAGTCTAGAATGAAAGGAGCAAAGTCAAAGTACAAATCAAGTTAAGGCTGCCACTGTCAACCTCCTCACCAGTCTCTCATCCAATTGTCTCACCCACTGGTCTCCTCCAAGTCCCCCAAGTTCCTAGTGTAAGTCCAAAGCAGAGAGCCAAGCAAGCAAGCCCTCCTCCTCTACATGTCTCTCCGGAGCCTCCCTGCCTTCCAGCTTTATGGCTTCACTTGGCTGCTCAGCTCTGCCTATGGGTAAGTGAGGGTGGGGGATGTGGATTCCCCTCCCCCCCAACAAGGGCAGATCAAGAGAATCATAGGCACAGTCCTGAGGAAAGGTTTGTATTGGGGCATGTGGGAGCAAGTTCTCATCCAAACAATTATTAAAAATCTTATATAATTTCCTTTTCTTCAGCTTCCAATGGACATCAGTCTTGCCTCATCTCAATGAGAGACACAAACTTGAGCTCACCATCTGGCTTCCAGGTCCTGACCCTGCAATTATTTGTGGTGCTGACTTGGGAAGATTACTAACCTTGTGCTTCAGCTTCCTCATATATTGATGCGAGCGAGCGCCAGTAAGGTCCAGAGCAGGTTTTCTATGATCGGGCAGAAAGGTAAAGGAGAGTCCTTGAGGTTCTGTGGCTTTTTCAGGCTTGCAATGATCTTTCTACACCATTTGTAGTGAGGCAGCCAGGTGCAGGGAAGGCAGGGGGCCCTAGGGGCCAGGAGGCGGCAGGTCTCCCAGTCCCAGGTGAATCTCCACTCTTTCTGGGCTTTCTGACATTCTCTTATGGTGTCTTCCTGGTCTCTCCTGCACCCTGCCGTGGGGGGCCTCTGCTGCCTTGTATATGCTCCAAGTCTAGGCTCAGGTGTGCCTATTCATGCATGCCCACAGCGTGCTGCAGGTACCATCAGGCACACATGTAGGATCACAGGTGTCCATGATGGATGCTAATGGTGGGTGAGTGAAAAAAACCTGGTGACTTCCATTTACCCTACAGTGAGGGTTCATTTTGTTGGCAAATTAGAGTACTTGGAACAATTCCTGGCACATAATGAGCATTATGAAATTTTATAATAATCATCCTCTGACTAAGTCATATCAGTTCTGGATATAGGTTCTCATCCATTCGCCACAGTCATGGGCATCTCTTTTTTTCTACCAATGGTGGGACAAGGATTCAGAGCTCCTGAGGTCCAGGTGGGCATGGCAGTGCTGTTAATCCATACTCATCCCAGTCATCACTCTGTTCCTTCTGTCACTCAAAGAATCAAACAGGTAAGGAGTCTTCAAGGGCACATGCAGGTGCTGGTAATAAAGCAAGTTTACTGGGTGGATTCTTATCCCACTTCCCAAGGATAAGATACTTATTTGGTCCTCAGCCTCCATGAGATCCAGAGACTCATGCCACATGAGTCTTGTATCCCTAGGAACTGTTCAAGGGAAGGACAGAGTTCTTCCCCTTTGTATCCCATAGCCTGTCTCACTGGCAAGTCCTCCTCCTCATGACATGATTTTATATCCTTTCCCCTCTGGGAACACTCATTCTAATCCTCCTCAAAGACCAACTATTAAAGCAGTAGTTTCTGTTAGCCGCCCCATGGGTCTGCAACACACAGTATCCTCCTGAGATATTTTTGTGTGAATATCACCAGCCCAGAGCATTAAAAAAGTCACTTATCTTAAAGTCACTTATCAATCTTAATATCACTAAACGTGAAAAAACTGAGGATTATGTTCCTCCTAGCGATATAATAAAAGTAAGCAAAAATACATTTGAAGTATATTGCTAAAAATATTGCTAGAGTACGTCAGAATGGAAGGGATACAAAGAGGCTGGTAACACAACCATTGTCCACACAGAAAGTAGATTTAAGCTGGGATGTCACAGTTTTCATTACAGCAGGCATCACAAGTACAATGATAAGCAAATGCAGACTAATTTAATTCCACCATGAGCTGTTCTGTTTTTCTCCCCAAAATGACACCTTTGACTAGTTTCATGGGCACCAAGCTAGCCTTTTACTTGAGTGATTTGTTCACCTGTTACAGAATTTGCACCCCCCCCAGTCTCTATTAATCAAAACTGAGACTCTGAAAACAAAAATGCAGAGAGAAATAGACAGGTGTCTACATTTTAATAGAATCATTTAGCTGCAGCTAATGTAGTTTCTTGAAAACCCAGGTGAGGATGCAGCTGTCAGAACTGGGAACTTCCATCTATCCCATCTGCAAAGGATGTGACTGCTTCCAGGCCACTGTGAACACTTTGGTGGGAGGTGCTGCTTTGAACCAGGGGTAAACACACACACAGCTTCTTGTACTCTCCTCATCCCCACTCCCCCATGGTAGCCTTGTATTCACTGAAAAAGAGAATTCCTGAAAAAGAGAGCTGGCCAAAGACCTTACAGATTTTGTTGCTATGGTCTTTCCTCTCTGCTCCAGATGTGGGGAACAAATACAAGGAAGCTTAAAAAGATTTAGTTTAAATATAACTGGATTGATTCCAAATGGCTTAATTTTTGCATGAGAATCTCAGATCCAATCTAAAACATAATCACTGCTTGAGTTGTAAGTCTTCCTTTAAGCTGTCTGATTTTGCTAATTATACTCCAAAGACTCTGAGATGTTTGCTTTGTTTCTTAAATCAAAGCACCAGTCTTTCCTAAAATGCACTGCCAACTTATAACCAAAATTGCTCATCACTGAGTGGAGTGCCTCTCCATGAGCAATATTACAAAGTGGTTACCAACATGATCCTTGGGCCAGAAAAACCTGAATTTGAATAATAATTTCCTATTGGGGCTCTCCCTGGTAGCTCAGCAGGTTAAAGCACAGCACTGAGAAGCTAAAGCCACTTGAGAATGAGTTCAATCCCCACCCCAGAGATGACCCACATGGCGCAGCAGACCTCTCCTGACTTGCCCGCTGCTCCCCTCAGCAGTGTACTTGGTCAATATTCCTTTTCTGCTCCCCACTCTGTCTCTGGTGAATCCTCTCAAAGCTCCTGGACCTCTGGCCTGTACCCCAGTTCTGTATGCATAAATAAATAAATCTTTTAAAAAATTCCCTATTGATCTTGAGTAAATTGCTTTACTTCCCATTGCCTCAAAAGTGTGGATCATAAATATTCTAAGAGCTAAATACTACAATAAATAAAGGGTACCTGGTGTAGATCCTGGTACATAATGAAGGGTTCATGAGATGACAGGCATTATCTCTGAGTTGTTGTTTACTTTTTGTAAGTATATGGTTCATTCTAAATGGCTTGACACACCTACTCATGAAATGAAAAAGCATGACACCTTTATCTATTCTGTTGTCGGTCAGATGGCTAGATTTTGGATCACAAACTCCTTTGAAAATGCAATATTTTTTGACCGAGGTAACACTAGTTTACAATCTTGTTTGTGTTTTAGAAATACAAGAACTTTAAGTGTTGTTACCAAATGGTACCTATCACATTCTTCTCCATTTCCCTCCACCTCTGGTAGCCTCGGTTCTATGGTCATCTTTCCACAGTTGGGTTTTAGTCTGGCTTTACCTTACTTTATTTGATCTCTCTCTAAGCCACATATTAATTGATAGTATAAGGTATTTGTCTTTCTTCTCCTGACTCCCTTCAGTTAGCATAATCCTTCCAGTTCCATCCAAAAGAATTTATCTTTTTGGATAGCTAAGTAGTATTCCACTGCGTATCGATATTCTGTCTTCCTGACCCACTCATCTGTTTGAGCTTTTAAGTTGTATCCATAATTTGATTATTGTAAATAGTGCTGCAATGAATATAGAATGCATCTTTCCTTTTGGATTAGCGTTTTTGTGTTCTCTTGTGGCTAGGTGCAGTGGAAATACTGGATTGCATACATCAAGCAATGTGCTCTCATCACTGATCATTAAAGAAATGCAAACCAAAATGACAATGAGATATTTCCTCATACTCGAGAATGGCCCATAGCAACAAGAACAGAAACAACAAGGTGCCCCCATTACCCCCAGTCTCCAGGGCATGAGACTCCTGGCATGGTTTATGAGTAAATCTGCAGAGAAACCCTTAACCAATCAAAGATGTCACAAATAGTTCATTTTCTAATAGAGGGGGATCTTGAATAAGATATCATAATAGTGTAGTTAAATGCTCTGACTGAAAAATGAATAAGTTAGGGGGATGATACAAAAATGACATGTAGGAAATCTGTTTATGACTATATAGGAGGTTGTCCAAGGCTTCACAGGGAATACACTGTAAAGCTAAGTCCTAAAACATTTAATAGACTTTTCCTGTGGTGATAGAGGGTAAGAATTCTGACAATGGAAAAAAATGGGATAAAAACACAATCTTTGGTGGGGGGAGGGTAACTCAATAATTTTCATTGGTGGAGAACAGATAACAAAGACATTAGATTCCACCTGAGAGACTTGCTAATACTGTATAGACAGCAGAGGGTTATCACATGTAATTTCCCTTTTCACTTCCTTAACTGATTGCAATTTTTGGCTCTTTTTAATAATGATATTGTTAGATATTTTTCTACATGCTGCTCATGTACTTCATCTGTTCCTCCCACTCTTCCCTTCTTCCACCCTTCGTTCACTCTCTCTCCTTCTGTTAATGACAGAATGACAAAAATGACAGAATCAGATGTGCTTTGTAGAACTTAATCAGGTCCACAGACTAGAGCGACTTACAGGATGAAGAGACAATGCAATATTAGAGAGGAAGCTGTAACTGAAGTGCAGAAAACAATACTAGGGACACGAGTCATGACACTGGTATGTAAGGTGGAGAAAGGAAGTGAAAAATAAGAGAAGTTCAGTACTTAGATAGAACTAAGTAAACCTAACGACTAACTTGTTGGTATGTAGAAAATAATCATTATCCTTAGGTTCTAATTCTGGTAGTTATAAAGTAATACAATAAAATGCAATGTAAAGAGAAAATCTGTGGCTTATTGTAGTAGTGGATGGAGGGGAAGTACTACTTTTATTAAAGGAAAATACTGAGTTTGAAGAAACAGTGATTTTTTTTTAAGATTTATTTATTTATGCATACAAGAGCTGGGTATAGACAAGAGGTATCAGAGGGTGAGAGGATTCACCAGAGACAGAGTGAGGAGTAGAATAGGCAGATATACTGAAATACACTGCTGAGGGGAACAGTGGGAGAGACAGGAGAGGTCTGCTGCGCCATATGGGTCAGCTCCCTGGCCAGGGACCAAATTCATACTGTAGTGGCTGGAGATAGCTTGACAGTGCTAAGACTTAACTCTTTGCATCACCAGGGAAACACAGAAACAATGATTCTTTAAGGGAGACATTCATGAAGTTACTGAGCCTGTAATTCAAGGAGAGGTGTAACTTGTCATAGACAGGGGGAAAATAGAATTGGAGGTATCCCTGAAAATGAAAAGGAGCAATTCACTATGTGAAGAGTGGATGGAAAAAGAGCAATGCAATCTGGGGCCTCCGTGGTGTGGATAGCAGTGGCTGTCCATTCTGAAGGACAAACCCCAGTCATAAGATTCCAGAAAGTAAGGTGTCTACGTCAGGCTAGGAGACGCAGTTAAAGCTTTTATTACGATTCAAGAGTCAGGTGGCCAAAACTAGACCCATGACTCAGGACTAGACAAGCAGGTTTGTTTGAGTTAGGACTCAGATCTCCACAATAAACCAAGAGAACAGTGGAAACTGAGCCAAGAAGCGAGGGGTTGGATATAGTTATAGACAGAGGGCCTCTAGCAAAGAAACTACCCCTGGAACCCCTAGCTGGCAGGTTGGAGAGTATTCCTCACCCTGTTGATAATTGAGCTAAATCTCTAAGTAGAGAGTGGGGGGGCAGTCAGCTAAGTGGTTCTGGGAAGGGACAGTGGCGTATGCTACCTGTAAACCTGATAAAATTAATCCTGTATCAGAAATGTCCCCGTTTCAGAACTAGAAGGTGCCTCATCTCATTATGGTTCATGCTTATTATTTTGACTTTTTAGTGGTCTTGGCACCTCTTTGTCTTTTTTTTTTTTTTAATACTTAAAAAGCAGGTATATTAGAGAAAAGGGCAGAAGACTAAAGGACACTTGTATAGACACAAGCAGGCAGAAAGAGCTGCTCTGAAAGGGACAGGCTTGCTGAGAGAGGCCTGCATGGTCACAGGCGGGCAGCGTTAAGGAGAGCGGCCTCCGCTGAGGGAGGTCAGTGCAGAGAAGTCCCAGCACAGTACAAATCACTGGCAGGCAGGAGACTGCTGCCGTGCATAGGGAGAGAGTTGTTGAAAAGAAGTACCTGGTAGGCACAGGTGGGCAGAGGACTGCTGCCTCACTTTGTCTTTTGATCCACCTTGGAGAACTGCCAGACTCCTAAAGGATGTCAGCTCAAGATTCATTTTAATGAATCCACCTCGACAACCTTGGGAAGATTTGACCTCTCTTTACAGAGACTACAGATTTTTTTCTTTTTTCTTTTGAGTGGATCTACTACAGATAAAATTACATTACTGTATTATAAAATTCTCCTGAATTACAATTATTAATTTACATTAATATTCTCCTGAATATTCTCCTGAATTATATGCTACTGAACTACAATTATTAATTTACATGACATGCTGTGTTTTTCTTGATATTCCCAGTGCCTTGTGTATAGCAAAAAAACAAACAAACAAAAAAAACCCAGTAAATCCTAGTTGGATTAAAAAAAATGAAAGCAACAATGATCTCTTAATCTGTTTTATTTGTATATCTTTGTCACGGCACTTCTTAATCACTAATTTTTTGCTTTTTCTTAAATTTAACCACTTAAAATTTCAAAGTCTGTTAGTCATAGACACACACATACACACATACTTTTTTTTTTTTTTAATTTAACAATGAACACATTCCATCAGTATGAGTCTGGCATCTACTTGTTTTACAAGTTGTCTTATAATCATCATCTTAATCATATTTGATTTATTGCATTTTGGGGAAAGGAAAATATTTAAGTTGCAATTCTCAAATTGTATTTGGCAGAATATAACAGTTCTTCTCTGTCAGTACCAAACTACAAAAAAAAAAAAAAAAAAAGCTCAAATTTCTCAAGTAATGTCAGGGTTTAAAAAATAACATAGACACAGTCTCAGCTTGTACTGGAGTTCCACCTGCCAGCCACCACTGGGACTCAGACATGTCTTGTTTGAATTGCAAACTAGTGGAACACATGACACTCTGGCATCTAGTTGGGTGAGTTAACAGCCTGTGGAAAAGAAACCACCAGAAGAAGTCTATGTGTGAATTTTCATTTAAGTTTCTCAGACTGGTATTATCAGTTCATCTTTGAGTTCTGTAGAAGACAAGGTGCAGCTCTAAGACAGAGTTTCCTGGAATGCTTTAGGGCATGGCCAGTTTTGCATCGATATTCTGATGACCACGTATGTAACAGGAGCTTTCTACATGTATTTGTGCAAAATTCGGCACAGTTTTAATATATTGAGAGCTTTAGTTTGACATCAGGAGTGTATGCTGATGTTGATTTTTTGACATGGATATAGAAAATCCCTGTGGGTATTGCTGGAGAGACAAAAGTTTGGTATGCTGAACTGAGTCTCAGGAGGCAGACACAGTCCTGGGGCAAGAGAGGGAGAATCTCTCTTACATGGCTACCATAGCCCACAGGATTGTCTGCAAGTATGGTTGATAACCTGCTAAGTCAACTTGAGGATAACCAAGTTAGATTTTGAAGGCTTTAGAGATTTTTTTTTTTTATCCATACCTGAAGCCCTCACTAGGGCCAGAGGGAGCATGAACATTTTGAGATCCCAAGTAGGCTGAAAGAGAAAGCACAACAACCCTGCGGAGACAGGAAAGAGGAGGTGGGATGAAGGCCGACAGAGGGTAGGAACTTTCTCAGGCTCCACTGGCCTACCAGCTGGCCCTTACTCAAATGCACAAGCGGAGATCCAGGCTTATACTTCAAGACCATTGTTTTCTAGATTACGACCATGGCTTTCAGAGATTTCGTAGGAACATGTGGCAGCTGGCATTTGGTCTGAGTTGAAAAGCTGGTGAAAACATGGAGAGATGTTTACATTTTAAAATCAATAGATAAGTATGTGATAGGTTAGTTTTCTCCTTTACACCTGTTTTTTTCTCACTTACTAGTTTTATTTTTTAACCATTTAATTTTGTTTCTTCCATTTAATATTGTTTTTTTTCCTGTGGATGTTCTGAGATTGGAATTTTGAAATAATTATCCCTTTATTTAATAAACATCTCCTCAAAATCCTTTAGCTGTAATGGATAATTTACAGTAATCCAGATCAGGCAGATGGGTTTTAAATCCTATTTTTCAGCTTACTAATTGGAAAGAATCAAGTCAAGTTTTTTAAACTCAGTTTCCTCATGAGTAAAGACAGAACAACACACGCACACACCCCCCCCCCCAGCTTGTGGAGTTGTGCAAAAATTTCAAAAAATACTTTTTCCATTATCTGACACATATAGGTTCATTAATACTACTTTTAATAATTGCCTTCAACATTTTCCACTGTCAGGTGTGTGATATCATGTCTTCCCTGTGAAGAAAACAGGAAAAAATACCTCATAGTGCTGGTCAAGAAAAGCTAGTCCTCTTTTTCCTGGGTAAGTCCTTTTTTCCCAGAATCATCATGTTTCATTGAACTATGGACTCCCCATCTGTGATTCCCTCCTCCAGGTCAATTACTCCTCCTGGTTTTATGTATAAGGAATGGTGAGTCCCCTTTGCTAGCATCTTGGGTACTGTAATGGATACATTGCATTGATCTTAACAGAGTTTTATTTCCTCTCATCAATATTTTCCTTATTTAAAGGGGGGAAAATATTGGAAGTGATGGTGAAAAGAATAGCCTAGAAAGCTGGTCTTTGCTTTCTCCAGCTCTTTGCTATAGTGAACTGTTCCCCAAATTTTGTACCTAAAATTCCCACCTGGGACATGTTCGATATTTGACATCATTTTGGCTTTGAAGAAGGAAAAAAATGAGTAATTTTTAGTTATAATTGAGAACCAGATGATCAAAGAATAAGAAGGGAACAAAAAAAAGTCATAGAGAGTCTCACACACTGTACAATGAATATAATCAAAGAAAAGTCATAAAATGTGTTGGTGAGGTTTTAGAGAAATTAGAACTCTTAAACACTGCTAGTGGGAATACAAAATGAATGGTGCAGCTCTTTTAGAAAAGTAAGGAAATGCTTCACAATGTTACATGTCAAATAATCATGACTGAGCAATACTTCCCTTGCTATGAACCCAAGAAATATGAAAACATGTTTCACAAAAGCTTATGCATGATAACTCATTATAATACTATTCATAATTGACAAAAGTAAAAACATCTCAAATATCTATCAACTGATGAATGGATAAATAGAATGTGGGGTATCAGAGCCTCCCTGGTGGCACAAAGGGTTAAGTCTTAGCTTTAAGAAGCTAAGCAGCCTCAGCCAGTTTGATCCTGAGGGAGCTGACCCATATAGTGCAGCAGGCTGTTTCTGTCTCACCCGCTGCTTCCCTTAGCAATATATTTCAGTAGATCCTTCTGTTCTGCTCTCCACTCTGTCTTTAGTGAATCCTCTCACCCCACCCCCCACCTCTGGCCTATACTTCAGCTTTTTTTTTTTTTTTTTAAGATTTATTTATTTGTGCATATAGAACTGGGGTACAGGCCAGAGACTCAGGGGTGGCGAAAGACTTCACCAGAGACAAAGCGGGGAGCAGAACAGGCAGATCAACGAAGTACACTGCTGAGGGGAGCAGCTGGCGGCTCAGGAGAGGTCTGCCACGCCATGTGGTCACCTCCGGGGCAGGCGGGAATCGAACTCATGTGAAAGTGGTTTCAGCTTCTTAGGGCAGTGCTTTAACCCGCTGCACCACCAGGGAGGGCCTATATTCCAGCTCTTATATGTATAACTAAATAAATCTTTAAAAATGTGGGGTACCCATGCAAATTAATGAAAAGCAATTCAGCAAGAAGGAGAAATTATGTGCTGGTACATAGCATAACACAAATGAACACTGAAAACTATATTAATGGATCTTCAAATATCAAAAATAGAGAAAATTAGAAGACATTTTATGGTATTTCATGAAGTTATATTAGAAATAGCCATTAGAATAAAAAATAATTTGAATCAGGAAATAGATAGAACCAGTGATTATTACCTTCTTATGTGTGATTCTGAGATCATTTCACCTCATTTCATTGAATTTCCACATCTGTAAAATCAACGTGACAAAATATAGCGCATGCATTTTGTGAACAAAGAGCACGATAACACACTTGAAAGTGTTTGGTTTTGATTTTGCACTAGGAAGTATTTCAAGAGCTGAACACAAAAAGAATGAAAGTCCATGGCCACTCCCTCCATTTCTTAGGCTTTCTTTTTCTCCGTTCACACACTGGCACTCACTTGATTCTTTCAGTCCCTATGCTACCTACTTAGATGAAGAGTAACAGGTTCATCTGGTTAAAAAGCAGTCCTATGTCTGCTAGGATGACCTTGGATTACAAATTATCCTGTTTCTCCATCATTCGACCCTTCTTCAAAGCAAAGAACTTGACATTTACAATGGTATTTTATCTTTCCAATGAGAATATTCGTAACCAAAGCAGGAACTAGATCCAGGATGCCCTTCTAGCTTTCAGAATATTCTGGGCATGTATTGATTAAATAAGCATTTGTTGTGTCAAGGGATTCTTTAGACATTTTTCTACTTTCTTTCCTATTATACTTTTTTTTTCTCATTTGAACTGTTCTTGTTTGTCTGACACTATTATGCAGAACATAATTCACATATTTCTCATTTACATATAATTATTATCTGCATTACAGGAAAATGAGCAACAAAGCTATGGGCTTTATTTGTACAGGTCACAGATCTTCCTAAACCCAGCACCCAACCTCTTAATGACGACAGTGCTTTGCTCTAAGACCACCATCAATGTGTCAGTGGTTCCCGTATGAATCCAAGATCACTGGCTTCTATTCCAGTGGCATCCACCAATGGTGGATTAGACCCTCCACCAGGGGAAATCAACTAAACAAAATGTTGTGCATTTTTTCTCAATGAGCTCCCTCCACCTGGACTAGCATGTATTCCCTAGCATCACCTTCTACCCTGGCACACAAATGACCAGTAAAAATGGCACAGCATCAAACTCCAACATCAGCACCATAAATACTCTTTCTAATCACCTTACTAAATCGTCAGGCTGAAGTCTCAGAATGCTAACTCTTTTTCTCATTCACCACTGCCTCTCCTGAGACTTTCATTTGAGCCTTTCCTCCCAACTAAAACCAGATATGTAAGAATGGCATTAGATTTCTTCACAGCTAATAGCTAGACTATGAAATCATTCAGTAAGCAACTCCCAAGCCATGTGAATCAGTCGTAACAAATTTCCTTCATTTTTATAACCCTGAAGATGGAAGAGGGGCCAGAGGGTGGCTGAAGGAGAAGGATATTGCCAACTATTGTTAGCTTATTCTCTGGGTAGTTGAAGTGAGAGCAGCCCAGGTCAGATTAGAAGCACGATCTCCTTGGAAAGGCTGGGGCATAACAAGGGTCTGGCAGACCCATACTGGATTGATTATGAAGCAGGAAGTGAAATCTGACATGGCTGACACTTAACACCCTCACCACATCCTGTCCTCAAGAAGATGAGAATAAAGATATTGTATTTTCAGTGGCACTGACATTTTTATACCTCTTAACGAAAGGGAAACAACTTTCTTGGACTGGTTGAAAGGATAAGGAAGCAGAGAATGCCTTCACAGCCTTTGGGAAGATGGGGGATTTGAGTAGGAAGTTGTATAAGGAAGGAAACATCAAATCTTATATTTGCGGTGAATAAAGAAAACTAATGTAGCTCAGCCTGGGCAAGCAAGGTTTGGGTGAGGAAAAAAATGAAACAACATTTCAAAACAGAGACATCCAATGTTGATCATTACCTGGAATAACTGAGATTTTATAATGTCACTCTCAACAATTTCCAGAAATTAAGATCTTTAAAAAAGTGCATGATTTAATGCAGGGATAGATGAAATGAAAGCACAGCTGTGAGCATCTACATTAATTTCACAACCAGACTTGATAAACAGCTGACAACTATAATAACATCATCTGGGGAAATGAACAGGTCTCTGGAAATCACCCCTAATCAACAACCCAGGCCCACCAGCTATGAGATTTTCTTCTGAACATATGAAGGCAAACACAGAACTACTTTGACATCTTTAGGAAAGAGACAGCTCTATTTCCTTTAGCACTCTGTTTCTATGCATAAACAGCAGGAAACTATCCGTTTTTGTTTTTCTGAACTTAAATCTCCCATGTTGCAAATTGTGACCATAGCTTTCTATTCTGTATTGCATGAAAATGGCAAAGGGCTTCCCACTGTCTCTCATGATAACCTGTAGAGCTGCCAGTATTAGATGATATACTGATTCTGGAGTAGATGGGCAGACTGTTCTCTAAGACACCACAGCCGGGTTAGCCTGGCCTGGGTGGCATCACATTACTTTATTCACCCCAAATGTAGAGTTGATGTTTCTTTCCTTATTTCTTTTCATCAGCAGTGACAAAAAGTTAGAATAGCATCTAACACTATGAGAATGTCTAATAATCTTTAGTGTATGTTCACATAAATCATCTCATCTGACAGTTCTTTTAATTTTTCACTTTAAAATACATTCAACTTAGATGCAACTCTTACCCGCACCACAGAAGTCCCTTCAACTATCCAGAGAGAAATTAGAAAATTCTTATAGACTTGAGACTCTCAAAATCTACTGTTTTTATTTTGGATCAAACAAGATGGATTTCACTCTTTTGTTCTCCAAGGTTCATTATTCTTGTGTCAGTTATTTTCTGTGCTATTTCCCACACTCCCATGTTAACCACAAATTCTTCTTTTTTTTTCTTCTTTGCACTTTCGTTTTGCAAAAGTCCCCAAAATTCTCTTTGTTACCTTGGTTTTCCTGCTTTATATCATTTATCACTAGTAAGCTTGCCCCACAACTCACTCTCTCTCTTTCTCACACACACATACACATGCACATAGATACACACAGCAAAAGCAAAAACAAACTGTTGGTTAACTGGATCAAATCCTTTTCCATGATCATGTCATATAGTTTGAGAGTACATGCTGCTTCCCTTCACTTATTATTCTTAGAAAAATATATGTATGTTTTCTTTTTGCCATAGTTATTCCTAGCATACACCCATATTCCTCCTCCCCCCCCACACCCATGGTTGTATGGGAACTCGCTTCTAAATTTGCCTTTCTGTACTAAAGACCTGACATTTGTTCCCACTGGCTGGTGGGAAATATTTATACTCATTACTTAAGAAAAGTGACATGAGGGATTTCATCATATTGCTTTCTACCTCAGTCAGTTGTGACACTGTATAAAAGTCCCATGACTTGGAGTCAATAAGACAGAAAGATTCAAGTCAAGAAGACTTGCCTTTAACAGTGGCCCTTGGGTTGTATGCCTAGTCTATTTTCTATACTGTCTTTTCATGGTGATGTAAAAAGTATTGTGATCATGAATCACAATGCTTCATAAAATTAAAGGTCCTACACAGGTATAACATTATTGATTTTCAAAATTCTACATTTTAGCTGGCAGTGGGAGACTGCAGGCAAAATGTCTGAGTTTGTATCAGTTTTGCTGCTTCATAGATATGTGACCTTGGGCAAATTAAAGCTTAATTTCTCTATACTTCAGTATCCTCATAGAAGCACATACCTTAGAGGGTTTTGGTGACCCTATTACTACCAAATATATATATATATATACACAGTATTTCAAAGAGTACTGACATAGAACAGGTACTTTATAACATTGTTTATTACTTCACTATATTGCTTTTATTCTTGTTTTATATTCAAATTTTTATTTTTATTTATTTTTTAAACTTCCAAAAAGGTCTTATACTAACAATGTGTATGCTCCTAAGAAGTAAATTAGGAATTCTGTTTCCTAAGCCCTTGTTAAACACATAATTCATTGTGTCTATTTCTAAATCTCTATAGATAACAATCTGTTTCAGAGATGAAAAATTATTTCTCTGGAAACTCCTAAAAATCCTGTAAAATATATCAGTTGATTATTACCAGAATGATACTGTGAAACAAACAGCCACAACTTCCCTGCAGCATATAAAATTTCACTTCACATTCATGGATCTTTTGAGGGAGAAGAAACCTGGGCTTCAGGTTTGGGGCAGCCTAGGTTTCAGGTTGGGTCAAATCTGTTCTGTTGGTGGCTCAGTTTTCTGGGTCCACTGGCAATCTGGGCACGTTGATCTATTGGCAAATGTGGGAACGCAAGAGACTAAGACTCTGCTCACGAGATAGCCATGAGTGTTTCACTGGCCAAAGTGAGTCACACACCACGCGCAATGTCAAGGCAGTGCAAGCCACTCAGATGGTGCGTTGGGGGCTGCATGTCACAGCTGTCGGAAGCAAAGTCCAGTAATTCAGTCACGACTATGAGGCTGCCACACTGCCTGCTCTGCCAGTGTGACCGAAAAGACCTTCTTGGCCAAGGACTTCTTGGCCCAAGGCAATGCAGCTACCAGTCCAAGGTCAAGTTGAAGGTAGATGATGCCAGCAAGCAGATGGAGATGGACAAGAAATTCATGGACAACTGACTTTGCAGCCCCAAAGAGCAGGACACATAGTTCTGGCGGGGCAACTTGGCCAATGTCATCCACTACTTGTCCACCTAAGCCTTCAGTTTCACTTTCAAAGATAAGAACCATCAGGTCTTGGGAGGGACAGTTCAGGCGTTGGACAAGCACACGCAATTCTGAAGGTGTTTTACCAGCAGGCTGACCTCTGGCCTGGATTTTACCAGACCCAGTAAGGCAGCAGAGATAAGGAAGTCTGGCACCATCTGGGGGACTGCTGAAGATCAGCAAGTTGGACAGTACTGGGGTACTCAGGGCATCATCCTCTACCAGGTTGCCTGCTGTGGCCTCTACAAAACAGCCAGACTCCAACAACACACATGTCATGGTGAGCCGAGCTGGAAGATCGACCAGACGCTGGCTGCCTTGTCCAGGGTGGTCTCTTACCCCTTTGACACCGTG
The DNA here is from genome assembly GCF_000260355.1 of Condylura cristata. Classification (NCBI taxonomy): domain Eukaryota; kingdom Metazoa; phylum Chordata; class Mammalia; order Eulipotyphla; family Talpidae; genus Condylura; species Condylura cristata. The sequence goes on from NW_004567126.1 coordinate 12,311,543, forward strand.
TGGCGGTGCCTGATGATGTCGTCCAGGTGCGGGAGCTTTTATGTACCAGGGACTTTGCACAGCTGAAGGAAGGTCTTCAAAAACAGGTATTAAGACTTTATTTAAAGGTGCTTGATTTGACATTATGGCTGCATGGGGTACAGGTGCTACTTCTGTGCAAGGAGCTACAGAAGGTCATTTAGATGTCTTCTCCACCAGGCAGATGCTCCACATACAGACTATGGCCCAGGTATGGATCATGACATCTGAAATTCCAGTCATCTTTGTCCTGGCCAGATAATGTATTGGAGGCCCGTGGAAGGCACCAGAAAAGGGTTCATTGTAATCACAAACATTTGCACCTGATTGCATGTAGATTGTGTGTGGGGGGAGGGGGGGTTGTGGGAAGCTTTGCATCTCCAGACTTCACATGTGAGGCAGCTGTAATAGGTAACCTGAAGGCCAGGATTAACAGTACAGAGCTATGTTCAAGTATTTATTTAAAAGAATTATGTCCCCATTTGTCCTTATGCACTATGTTCTTTCCCATCATCAAATATTTGTGATTATGGTCTATATCAGGCATTCAGCAAGAAGGGGTTGGGGCTGCAGACCGGGTTGGGGGGCAGTTTTGAGGAACTTGTTCTGTTGAAGGGGCAGCCCCTCAGCCTGCTCTGTGAGTACCTGCTCTGGTGTCCCTGCATGAGGCTGCTGCTTCTCCAGAAAGCAGCCCCTGTTCTGGCAGCTCCACAATTTTACTTTGAACTTCTCTCTCCAAAGCACGCACTGCAAGTCTGTATTGGTATCTTTTCAATATCCACCTCTTCAATGAAGCAGAGATTCAATTTGCATCTTTTGGTTCACATTTTAATTGTGTTGGTTTGTACTTTCACTTTTAAGTGATACTTTGCTTATGGGTATTTCTAGTGCCTTTTACCTATTATTGCAAAGGCAGTGTCATCCTCCGAGAAAAGCCATGACAGTGAGTTTCCACATCATTCTTCTGATGTGCTTGTTCACGTCTCGATTCTCAGGATCTGACAATTGCCAAACTGTGGCAACATCCTAAAAATGACTGTGCAATTTTACTCACTGTGTTACCTGAAATGTTTTCGCTTCACTCGTGTCTATGGAATTCTAGTGGCTTTGTATCACCTTCAATGAGCCATACTGCAGTTTTGCATTGTCTTAAAGAGAAAGTAATCGTTTGATCTATTGGATCTTTATAAATAAGAAATCTTGATTTCTTGTTTTCTCTAAAGTTCAGAAGAAAATTTTACCATCTTTGCTCCTCGGAGGCCATTCTGTGCCTAATTCCTATGATTCTCCCCAAGCTGAATGGGATGTTCTAAGTGGAATCTGCAAGGCTTACTGACCTTCATTATACAATTGCATCTTCCTGCTTCTCTCAAAAAAAAGGAAAGAAAGGTTACCAACATCTGTTTTCTTTCTTTAAACTAATTGTTTTCAACTCTTCCCCATTTGTCATTATCTGCCAGAAGTAAACCCCGTCTCCATGTAACAGAATAGACTCTGTAGGGACGTGTGCCCTAGACAGCTTCTCAGCTAGGAATCCCACCTCTTGGCATACTTCGTAATCCACCATGGCTGCTGCTCCATTATTTTATTCTTTCTTCCTTGATTAATGGCCACACTCTGTTCTGGTGCTCTTTATCTTGATTCCCGCCCCCACCTTTTCTTAGAGTTCTACACAAACACTTGGTGTCATTCCTCTTCTGGTGCTGTCTTGTCCAGAGACTGTCCTCTTGCAGCCCAAACTCACTATCCTTGTTCCTTCTCACTCCCCATGGGCTGGAGCAGGAACTTTAATTATTGCTTAAACTCTTCATCACTCATCACTTTGATCCTGTCTCTGCAAGTCTTATTCCTTTGATCTTTGATTTTTTTTTTTTTTGCTATTTCTGCTGAAATTCCTTCAGCTTTTTATTTTCTATTCAAGAATTCCATTAAATGATTCCACAGCTGGAAAGCTATTTGCCGCTTTAAAGCCAAAGGCTTTATACTTTCCCTTGAAAGCTTTCTTTGGCTTTTCTGTTTTCTTCTTCCCTCCCTCCCTTTTTCTCCCCCCCTCTCCCTCTTTTTCCCCCCTCCCTCTCTTCCTCTTGCCTCTCCTTCCTTCCCCCCTTTTCTTCTCTCACTTTTACTTTGTTCCTTTCATACCCATTATTCACTGAGAATTTTTTTTAATGCTGTAAGATATTCTTCATTTCTTTTACAGTTAAATTTGTTCTTATTTTTCATAAGAACTTGCTCACCTTCCATGTACTTCTATCAATTTTATCTGCATCTGAGAAATTTAATTTAGCCCTTACCAAAGCATGACTAAAATAGGTGCTATTATTCATTTAACACCCCTCAACTTGTACCACTCTAGTCATAAATTCAAGCGAGTCTATTTCCCCACTTTTTTTGGCCAGCATTTGTCACTGTTAGGTCATTCTCACAAGTAGCTCATTTTCACGAGGTGCATTAGAAATCTGCTGTCAATACCATTTTTCCTGCCAGGTGTAGGATTTATTATAAACATAACAATAACAATTATCAATGTGATTTTCTAAGTAAAAGTAATATTTAATGAGGATTTACTATCTTAGTCATTGAACTAGCTATTTTCTCACATTTACTATTTTTATAGCTGTCCAATATGTTGTGAGGTAGGTAAACAGGTACTGAATGGTTTCATAGATTTCCTTCATAGTGTATAGATTTTCATTGCTAGAAACTAAGAGCTGACAAGAGTAATGACCTAGTTAGCAGCAAAACCAGAATTCAATGCATGTTTCCCAGTTTCCATTATGCACACAAATCATTTTCTACTCTAACCATTTTCGTTATTAAAAAAAAGTCATGAAATATTTACGCACTCTGAGAATTGGAGCAAATAATCAGCATCTGATCAAATTTTAACATTTCATCATATTTGTTTCAGAGTTTTTAGTAGCAGTTGTCCTAGTATTTGTAGCAGCAGTGACAATGATAATGGTAGTAAATATTATAGTATTTTGCATTAATAAACATTATTAAAAAAAATTGAAGACTCTAGAGCCTCCCATTCAATCTCCCTAGGCTGAATATGGTGAATAATTATTTTCAGTCGATCTAGCTAAGATATAGTGTTGTACTGGAAAAAGTGTTTAGCGCTGATTGAATAATTTTTTGTGGTTTTGTTTTGTTACCAAGAGTCATGTTCCTCTAATTAGTGGGTTATTTAATTTTTCCCTGCAGCACTGAGTGATGCTTGAGGTCAGGGAGTTTGTGTATAAGGAAACCACTCTTCTCAACATAGACCCAGCTCTGAGAGACTCTGCAGTTCCCAGAGGCTGAACACCAGTTTATTCTTCATTTAACTTTGGTGAATTTTTTTTATCAGTTTTAAGTAATAAAATATCCTGGATAACTCCTTTGTGTTCAGACTGAGGAGCTCTTGATTATTTATGGAACCTACTTTCAAAGAACAACATGTAATTGCAATTCTGGTTTTCATCTTTCTAACTCATGAGTTAAGGTACAAAATGGAATTAATAAAAAAGTTGATACAATCTTATCAATTATGGAACTGGGTTTTGGTAGAAATAAAGTATACAGTGTGTATTATTGGAAGGTCCTGGCAAGGGATAGCTAGAACTTTCCGTATAGGTCTACTAGTGATTGAATAAGAAGATATTATTTCTAGAAGCTATGGCATTTCTTATGCTTAAGAAGACAGAGGGAAACTTTACCTAGTTAGGGACCAGAGGGATATTGGGGATTTCAATAAAGAAATGATTTCATAAAACTAATATATTAGAATCAACAAATGCCATCTTTGTTGTAATAAAACTATTAACTACCCTGTGCTTATTTGGATCAGAAATAATGAAAACTACTTTAAATATATTTATTCATACAATTCTTATCATTTATCCTACTAAGTATTATATGTTTTATTTTTTAAAAAAGATTTTTAGTTATTTATGCATACAGAGCTGGGGTACAGGCCAGAGGTGTAGGGGCGGTGAGAGGCTTCACCAGAGACAGAGTGGGAGCAGAACCCGCTGACTGATGAAGTACACTGCCCCGCCACGTGGGTCACCTCCGGGGCAGGTATCATGCTGAAGTGGCTTAAGTTTCTTAGTGCTATGCTTCGACCTACTGCACCACCAGGAAGGGCCCTTGTTTTATTTTTTAAGACAGCTGAGGCTTAGAGAATTTAAACAGCTTATATAAAGTCACCCAGCATTGGCTGAATAGAAAATTCTGCCTAAATCTGGAAGAGATGAATGATCTCTTAACTTCCAGACTGGAAGTTGGCCTTTCTTCCTGCAAAGTCAAATTCTAGTATTTAATGTATGCAAGTTATCAAGCAAAGTAAGCAACATTAAATGAGAAAATGAACAAATTTTTGTTGTTTTTCCATATGTTTCCACAGCAAACACTTACACATCCTAGCCAATGTACAATGAATTTTTCAATCATTTGACCTTTTGTCTCTTTCATTATCACATCACCATTATTTCAATCTTCTACAGAACCAAGTGTGTATAGCACCAAGTACTAATAAAAGGAAGTTCAGAATAAAATATTTTTTCCTCTAGATTAATAGTTCCCAAGATTCAAGGGACTACAATGACTTGCTGTTTATTTATTGCCTAACACACCCTTTCCCAAAGGAATTATGTCATTTTTTTTGTTTTGTTTTGTTGTTCAAGTAAAAGGTTAATCATGATCATAAAATTAAGACTATTTGAAGAATGTCATTTTACTCTTATGATACCGAAAACAACAGAGTTAAATTTCCTGCTTAGTACCGTACCTGGTTGAAAGTAAATCACCAAAAATGGATTTTAAGAGCATGTTTATTTTTAATAACATTACTTCAAATATGTTAGTAAAAGGAATTATGACAAAAGTAGCTACAGTGAGATGTATGGGACCAAAACTACAAAATGACTATTTAAAATAGAGTTGTGATCTAGATATTATGGCATAAAAAGTACATGGGAAAAACTTGAACTAGCTTTGAGTATATGACAAATTTTTTCTTAGGCTAAGAGACTCGTTTAGCATTTGCAACATGGAATTTCTAATTGATCTTATTTTAACTAGGCTCTTATTTATTTCCGCCCTAAGAGACAGCCATGCATTAAATGAAGGAGAGCTGCTGTTTTCATAAGAACTTATATTACATGAAAATATGGCCTCAGGTTCAGTCCCTGCTAACAGTGATTTTCATAGTACTTAGGTAGAATTTTCACACAAATTAGTGTAGCTTTTAGAATGCTCTAGCAGGAGAGCTACATCAATTTACACACAGGGGAAGTGAGAAGAAGAGGTTACATGAGTGACTCTCAAGGACACAGAACAAACAGCCCACATTATCCATCTCCAAACCAAGGGGTTTTCAAAAATTTGGTGTCACATCTGTGAGTCTGAAGCACATAACCAGCACTAATTATCATGATAAACGGAGAGAAATGCACTTCAGAATAATGAATGACTGAATTATTACACTTGGGTAGCAACAAACAATTAATCATTACCAAATGAATAACTTTGTAGCATTTGTGTCTGACACTTGCTTGAGTCTTTTGCTTCTAGTCTGCATGGCACTGCACAGGGCGGTAAGTGGAGTTGCAGATGACTGAGCCCTCCAGCTGCTGAACTTCTGGGTGCCACTCTGCTCTCAGTTAATGCCCAAGCAGTAGAGCTTGGTACTATGCTGACCCATTCTTGTGGGAAGAGGGACTCTTCCTAGCAGTAAGACTAGTCTCAGGGGGCTCTAGAGTCTCCTTTTTTCTGTTTCCTCCCCTCAAAACGTCTCCCATGTCTAATCCCAATTTCCACCTGCTCCTTGGTGAACCTAATCTAATCAAATGTGCATCCTTGCCCTTCTCCCATTTAATTAACTGGTTCATTCTGCATGCTCCAATGAATGTTCCTTTTTATATGGGACCTTCAAATAAGTTGTACATGTAAATTCAATCACCAAATGTGGTGGTGAACTGACTGGGAATGAAGTATCAATGTGAGTTTTCCCAAGCTTATTTACTTATTTGGGAGAATATGCATATATATAACACATACATGTATAAACACACATATATGTGTATATACACATATGCATAAACACACATATGTATACACACATATACACATCCCACTTTCTTAATCCACTACTGTGTTACTGGGCACATAGGTTGTTTCCATTTGTAAGATTTTCATAATCTCTGTATTGTTTTCCATAGGGGTTGGATAAATCTATATTCCCACCAAGGGGTATGAAGATTCCAGTGGTTCCAATCTTAACTACACCAACTTTTACCTCCCAGAGTCTGGGGAATCAATTCAGCAACAAGATTTTAAGCAGTGAGATGGGAATTAGATAACAAGGGATCTTTAGTTTCAAATTTGGATGGAAAAGTTCTTCAAAATAAAACTGCCCAAACTATTAGATGTGATCATAGAATATTTTAGACATATTAGAACTGAAAAATGAATTTATTACTACATTTTCTCAGATTATTAAAATATGTTTTGAACAAAAATTGTACTAAAAAGAACGAGAAGAGAATACCGCATTCTACAGAAAGAATATCCAACATTTGTGAAAAGGAAAATTCAGGAACATCCAACTATGAAAAGGAACATTCAGGATGGTTCTGTGGAGGACAGCTATAATGAAAACAGCACAGATTAGAACTGAGCTCTAGGGATGAACTCTGGGAGGTGACATGACAAGTGTCTGCTTGCTTTTATCTATCAATCAATCCATCTATACATCTGTCTACAACTATCTGGAAAATAATTTTGATAGGCCTATAGTAGTAGAGAGATTGGAGCTGCTGGAAAACTATCAATTCATTTATTCATAAACCACTAAACAAATGAAAGATTGCAGCAATAATTAACTGCAAGTCCAAAACATCAACAGGTTTATAGAAAAGGAAGGGTACAGCGACTTAAAGTTCTATCTCCACTATGTTTGAAGGCTTGGAGTAGGTGAGTTTGGGAAGCTACTGGTGTGAAAACGCTAAAGCCTCACCCCCAATGGCAGGAATACAAAGTCCTTAAAGTTACAATAAGACATGTTAAGGCTAATGGAAACAACAGAACATCCACAAGTATGGAAGCAATGATCATCTGTATCAACTAGAATAGAGCAAACACTTGATTTGGGGATTAAAAAAAAATCTGAGAGATGGGATGGACTGGGGCAGGGCAATCTTTCATTTTAACACTTAGAATCATTTGATGCTACAAACTATTTGCAGTTCTTATAGATAAGCATTATAATTGTTTAAAAATAAAACTATTGTATTCTGCTTTCAAAAACTGACCAAAGAAGATGGAGCAGAAACCCAGCTGGGGAGAACAGAGAGAGTTCTTGTTTCTTCTGAGCACAAAACCAGTCTTTCCTTTCCTTGTCTGAGAGCTGTGAAGGTTGGGTGGTGACGCTAGAGGAAGGAATACAGCCACGGATTTAAACCATTAGTTTTCAATCCTCGGATCATGTGGCATGAAGGGAAGGTCACCAAGGGTTGCACCTTTTCTTGGGGGGTGAGGGTGGGGTTCCTGTTAGTTTAGGCACTTGCTGAGTTCATGCAGTACTCGCCCCTACCCCCCACCCGCAGTGGAGATGGGGTAGGGAGTGCCTGACTCAGCCTACTGTGAGCTGGCTCCCCTTAACCACTGAGGAGCTACTAATCCAACTGGACAGGTGGGACCTGACTGGACCCATTAATCACATGTTAATGACAGGAATCCTATCGCTTCAATCTCCACGTGGTGACTGCTTGCTTGGGCCAGATGAGGGCTGACTACTTACGGTTAGTGCTCGTCTGCATGCTCTCCTCTCTCACTCTCCCTCTACTTACATACACACACACACATGCCATCAATTTGTGTGCCATCTCTATGGTTTTCTTTCAAAAAGTTGATGAAAAGGAGTAAGATCCTTCGAATTTTCCCTTTGGGGTAGGTAGATGTCAGGCTTAAGATTGCCCGTCTGGGCATTTGCTCAAGCCAGGTGAGCCAATCCTGCTTTTTCTGAGAACGCTGTATTGAGTCCCGCTTACGGTGAGCCTCTGGCCTGTACCCCAGTTCTGTTTCTTATTTGATTATTCTTTTGTCAAAACTTATTTTATTTTCCTCTGTTTTTAATGTTTAAAATTTTATTAATGTATAATTTTTTTTATATTTATTTTATAATTTATTTTTATTAATTTTTAATTCTCTCTCTATGCATATATGCACACACACACACACACACACACACACACACACACACATATATGCCTGCTAGTTTTGTCTTTTTTTTTTTTCTTCTGATCTCTTGTTTGGTTTCCTCATGTTCTTCCTATCAATGAAACATCTGATTACTGATTCTTTTGATCTATAGCTTGGAAAACCCATGGGTGGAAAGGGAAGGAGATGGTTTCAAAGAAAGGAGCATTTCTGGATCTCAAATTCTAAGAACCATTAAAAAATATGCAAACGGGCCCTCCCTGATGGCGCAGCGGGTTAAAGCACAACACTGAGAAGCTAAAGTCACTTCAGCACGAGTTCAATTCCCGCCTGCCCCGGAGGTGACCACATGGCGTGGCAGACCTCTCCTGACCTGCCCGCTGCTCCCCTCAGCAGTGTACTTCGTCGATCTGCCTGTTCTGCTCCCCACTCTGTCTCCGGTGAAGCCTCTCACCGCCCCTGAGCCTCTGGCCTGTACCCCAGTTCTGTATGTACAAATAAATAAATCTTAAAAAAAATATATGCAAACGTATTTCCCTTCACTTCTAACAGAGACCATGAAGAATACGCAATTGCAATCATACTAATTCAATGCAAGACATTGATTTCATGTGCAAAGAACCCAAGAATTCATTTCTAATCTTGTTTTCTCACAAATCCTATGCAATAAATCAATGCTTGCTGTTTATAAAGACCTCAGGATGCTGATAAAACTTTCTTTAAGCTATTGTGAAGTTGTGAACTCCTGCCTACCTATTGAAATGTTCATATTTCAAGTTCTTTTATATAATAATAATAAATAGTAAATAGTAGTAATAAAGTTATTGCTATCAAATTTCTACTGATGTATCAGAAATTTTAAATGTGCAAATAAAAACCAAAGGAATAAAAAATGTAAGGATTATGCTAGGTAAAAAATTAATAAGGAATGGGGGGGAGTAAACTATATTCTCTCCACTCATTAGGGGAGCTCCAATCTTATTTATTTATTTTTAATAATATGATACTTTAAGGGAGCTCTAATCTTAGGCAACTGAATCATCACTTAAATCCAGTGGATGGGATAATAAATAGTACAGTTTCTTGTTCTTCAAATACATCACTGTAAAGTAGCTGCTATATGGATTTGTGTAGGGATTAGATGGAGCATTTATGTTAATTTCCCTAATTTCAAAAAATCAAATTTGCCCCTAAAACATCCATCTCCTCAGTCATTCCTGCATGAGAAATCGGGAATCTCAAATTTATCTCTTACTAACCTAGATTTTAAAAATTGAGAGTTGGTCTGGTCCTAAGCAACACTCAGTGGAAGCAGACAACATCATAGAGCTTGCTCCTCACATTCCTGATTACAGAGTCCCTAATTTCTCTGCCATCAATTATTTAAATGGATGGATTTTTCACTGAAGCTCCTATTACTCACCTACCTTCATGTTACAAATCTAAACAATGTAGCAAGGAAGTTCCTCAAATGTGTTGAAATCTCAGTCTTCCAGCGAAGATTCTTAAGATAACATATTATTTCAACACTCCTTGCTTCTAAGACCAGTTGTTTCAACAACCTGAGTCTCAAGCCTGTACTATCACCAACACCTTCTTCGTGTTGTCTGAAGGCAGAAGTTGCACTCACTTGGGATGGGAAGGCTGATTGGGTCTGGCCATGATGGAGGATGGGTAAGTGCTGGCACCTGAGCCTCTTAGTTTGATGAAATGCAGCTTGGCTTCCCCCACCCACTAACCCCCAAGCCCCCAGTCCCCCACCCCCACTTCCTTAGCTTTGGTTCTTCCTTTCCTTCCATTGTTATTATTTTAGAAAAAAAGGCTTGACATGTACTAAAACAAAAATCCACATGGACGTTCTAGTTATACTGACTTATATAGAAATCTCAATACCATTCAAAGCTGTTCCTCAAATTACATAAATGGTCACCAACATGTCTCCTCAGCTAGATTTTTGTTACTAAGAAGGTCATGGTTTTATCATAAATAGCTCCTTATACAGAATCAAGTTCAGATCAAAAGTCAGAATGGGTTTTTTTATCTCCTGGATTTTTTTTTAGAGATTTATTTATTTATTCATATAGAACTGGGGTACAGGCCAGAGATGTGGAGGGTGAGAGGATTCACCAGAGACAGAGTGGGGAGCAGAACAGGCAGATTGATGAAGTACACTGCTGAGGGGAGGAGCGGGCGGGTCAGGAGAGGTCTGCAGCGCCATGTGGATCTCCTCCGGGGCAGGGGGTATCCAACTCATGTGAAAGTGGCTTAGGCTTCTTAGTGAAGTGCTTTAATCTGCTGCGCCACCAGGGAGGGCCATATCTCCTGGATTTTATGAGCTCTCTCATGGACGTCTCCTTATAAGTGTGACCAGAATTTGCCTTTATTGCCATAATAAAGTTAATTAAGCTAAACAAATATCATTTCAGCAAAGAATATGTATCTGTCCCTATCCAAGATGTTTCAGGAGATGCAGATGAATGAATGCCAGTGCCAGCCCTGCCTGGTCCACCAGAGAAAACTGCCCCAGATGTTAGGGGGAAAGTATGTCCCAAAGGCACTCTTCAGAGTTTTGTGGACTCTACCTCCTACCCCAGCTTTCTGGACTCCACCCCCTACTCCAGTGATTGGAAACTACAACTCCCAGCAGTATCAGGGAGAGAACTGCGAGGACCCAAGGGCGGAGCTAAGTAGACATTCTGAGACTTTTGGGGAGATATAAGGGAGCAATGTAAGGTGCACTCTCTTTCTCTGGACTGTGTGCCACGTGGCTCTCTGGACCACGGTGCACACTCTGGACTGAGTGGCTGGTGGCTGGTCACTGCTCATTTGGTTCTTGATGAGCTATTCAGTGTATTGGAGTTCCTAGTCAAGGGAGCTGGCAGGGTTAAGTTCTAGTTAACTTGTATCTCTCTCTCTCTCTCTCTCTTTTTCCCTAGGTTGTACCTTTTCCTCTCCCCTTTGTAAATAATTATTGACACTTTCCATGTGTGCCTGCAGTTACAATTGAATTTTAAGCACGTGGGTGAGGACCCACAGACAGGTTCACATTGGGTTGCCCTGTAACACAGAGAGTGATGACAAGTATATGGTCAGCTGTCAACTGTTGGAAGTATTATGTGAAGTTACCAATAAGGTACTACAGGGACATGGGACAGGGGTGCATTCTCCAGTCAACAGTTTCTCATATCCATGTGAACACTATCTGTCGATACAGCATTACATAAAACCATCCTCCTAACAACCTCTCATACAGATTTCTGGCTTGTTCTTGCAAAGAGAGTCTCTTTGGGCCCAGCCCATATTATTGATTTAATATATTTTTAAATTTATTTATGCGTACATGAACTGGGGTGTAGGTCAGATGTGTACGGGTGAGAGGAGTCACCAGAGACAGTGTGGGGAACAGGGAGATGTACTGAAATACACTGCTGAGGGGAGCGGTGGGCAAGACAGGAGAGGTCTGCTGCTCCGTGTAGGTCAGCCCTGGCTGGGGATGAACTCATGCCACAGTGTCTGGCCATTGCTTGCTAGTGCTGAGACTTTAGCTTCTGCATCACCAGAGAGGCAGTGGACCTATTTTAAACCCTCCATCACCATTGGTCACAGCCCACACTCAGTGCTCTCCAAATTCTTATCTGCAATTTAAAAATATGCTCTCTACCCAGCTGCCCACTCAATCTTGCCATGGCCTCCCTGCAACACGTGAGAAGGGGTGTTGGCTGTGTGGTTAGCAGAGTGCAGGTTAGTCCAGGAAGCCTGTGTGAAGGAGGAGCTGTTGGTGGTTTGGCTGAGAGAGCATGAGTTTTGCTGAGTGACAGATGGCAGCCCCGAGAAGGTTTTCTTTGCACAACTTTACAAACGCACTAGTGCACATGGAGGTTACTGTGGCAGCTCCCTCCAAGAGCTCACACACCCAGTGTGTCCCCTTCGGCCTCCTTCTGTGACCAGAAGATACCTGACATATTTTCTACACACTACAGGGTTTCAAGCTGTATGTGCACCTGCATTTGACCTTCAAGAGGTTTCCCTGAAGAGCACAGTCCGAGATACTGAAAGTTCTCCGCACACTAGTTGTAGGGACCACACTGTTCACACTAAGTCACAGATTTGACCACACAGCTCGTCATTTATGTGTGGTTTGGTATTTAGAGTCCTGGTTCACTTGGGCCCAGCATTAAGAATGAGAATTTATTCCTGCTTGAATGTCCACACATTTTTGTAAATTCTCTTGTTTGTTCTTCATCCCGTTCCTTTTGTAAAAAGGAATACTACCTGGGCCCCTTCCTGGTGGCACAATGTGTTAGCACACAGTACTATGAAGCTGTCCACAGCCACTGAAGCACAAGTTCGATCCTGGGTCAGGGAGGCGGCCCGCATGGCACAGCAGAACTCTCCTGACCTGTCCTCTGCTCCTCTCAGCAGTGTATTTCAGTCTGTCTGTCCTGCTCCCCATTCTGTCTGATGCATTCTCTCACCTCCTGTACCTCTAGCCTGTACCCCAGTTTTTGTATGCACAAATAAATCTTTAAAAAAGTAACACAACTGTACCACAGTCCCACACTGTGCAATACATATAAAATAAACCAATACACCAAAAAGGTAAAACATCAGAGAAAATTCTCACTACATTCTGCAATTCATTCAACCAAGAAAGGAACGTAAATTGGACAGTGCTACTAGAATTAGAAAAGGCAAGGTGTTTAGGACTGATAAGTAAACTGGTGAACCTTTGGGCCAAATTTCTCCAATTTACAACATATGTGTGGACAGCAGAGGAGAGCCAGACCCTCGTCTGATTGCTTGGGATCAGAACTGTAACATGCAGCCCTGACCTTAGGTTGCTCCCTGGACATGGGAGACAGGAGAAGTAATAAGCTCTCTCAGTGCACAGAAGCTCTGCTGTGTAGGTGCTGAGGGATGGAGACAATATTTGATGAGTACAGTGAACTCCTCAATCTCCATATGGAGAAGGAAAAGACTCAGAAATTTGCAATGATTTCCTTTGGAACCCAGAGACAACAAATCTGAATTCAGTGTCCTCAGCCTCAGATGAGAAATCAGAGGGCAGAGGAGCTGGGAATAAGCAGCAGACTGGCTTCCACAGACTGGAAACCACCTCCTGAGGAAAGCAGTCCATGCTTCTCCGCCCAGCATCAACCACCGCTTGGAGACTTTGAAAGGAAAGCCTTCCCTACATAGTCACTGAGGGACAGAAGGAAGCATCCAGACCCCCTTGACTCATCCCCTCTCCTCCCCCACCCCCAATACACAGAGGTATCCGTGGCAGGAGAATCCATGACAGGAGTATATGTGGCAGAGTAAAAGTGGCAGGAGGATCCGTAGCAGGAGGATCTGTGGCATCAAGGACCCTCGTTTATCCATTGGCTCCTTCTGGAGCTGATGGCACTAGGGACGGTACTCTACAAGGGGGGTGAGTGATAAAGATCCCACAGTTTGAGGCCTCCTGTGGTAGCCTAGATGGGAATTAGCTACAGAAATAAGCAGCATATACAGACACGGTGAAATAGATCCCATGGAATACAAGACTAGGAATCCTCATCATCCCCCAGAGAAAGGCTTCATCACCTGATGTCTGTTGGTTTCCTTCTTCCCTATTTCCTGACTTGGTCCCTGAAATTGATCTTTATCGTCTTACATGCAGGTTTTTCTTTGTTTTCCTACAGAGTAGGTGTCCTTCAGTTTCCCAACTGGCTCTTCCTCTCTGTATAAATTCCTACAGCTTCCTGGCAAAGCTGTCCTGTCTGTGAGTCTCTCGCACACCCTCAGTTCCAGGGGCGCTCTGATAGCCGAGCGAACGCCTCCTGCTTGGTAACTCCTGCTGAGCCACGGCCCTCCCCCTGAATGTTTCTCTTGTTAAATGATGGGACTGTCCTACTGGGGCTAGAAGCTCTTGCTTTCTTTAAGCTGGCCGGTTTAGGGGATCAGTATCTCATCTGCTGATTTCACATACTTATCCTCTCTATGTCTCAGAGCAGATTGATTGATATTTTTTAAAGTATTTATTTACTTATGTATACAAGAACTGGGGTACAGGCCAGAGGTACAGGGGTATATAGGAGAGGTTTCACCAGAGCCAGAGAGGGGAGCGGAACAGGCAGACCAACAAAATACACTGCTGAGGGGAGCAGCGGGCAGGAAAGGAGAGGTCTGCTGTTCCATGTGGGTCACCTCCCTGGCCGGGGATCAAACTCATGCTGACGCGGCTGCTGCTAGCTTCATAATGCTGCGCTGCAATCCACTGTGCCACCAGGGAGAACCCCAGACTGATTACTTTGAAATAGAATGCAGATTAGGCAATAGCTCTCTCAAATCCTTCCAATATTTTGTGGAATAAAAAACTTCTTACACAAGCCTCAGAGGCCTGGAAGGATCCGACCCTGCATCACTCCTTCCATATCTGTTCCTACTTGTCTCCCCTTTCTAGTTAGGCTCTAGCTGCGACAGTCCAGCCCCTTTCTCCGTTACATCATCCCTGGGGATATTTTACCTTCTCTTTGTCTGAAATTGTTATCTCAGATAACTTCTTGCTACTACTTCAGTCTTGGCTCAAACATGGATCAGGATACTTGTCCCCAAAGTCTCTGTAAAGTGGCAACCTCTACTTCCAGTTCAAGCACCCCTGTACCCCATTTCCTGATAGGGCACCAACAGGCCACATCTGGGACACGTCAAAGCATCAAATAATAAGCACAGTGATACCTGGGAGATTTTGAACAAATAGGGCTGCACATGTACAAACAGATAATAAGTAGGTATTTAACTAACCTGGGGAGGTAGAATGAGAGAAGAAGGGGGTGGCTTAGCTGCAAATGTGGAGGAGAGGGAGGAGGCAGAAAGCCAGCAATTACAGCCGATACACTGAAGGTCAGATCAGGCAAGAATTGTGAATGGGCCCTAGACTTTGGGGAACACTTTGAAAAAGAGTAAGCCGGTCCCACCATTTCACACATCTCTGGGCAGAGTGCAATTCTTGCAAGGAAAACAATCATCACATCATGGAGAAGTAAAAAGCCCCCTGAGTGGGTGACCAGAATTGACCTTTCCAGTGAGGGGCAGCTAGATTTCATGTGGCTCGTGGGTGATAAACAGGGTAAAAGGGTCCGCCAACACTTACACTGTGTTCTGGGTAAAAATGCAGAACCTGAGTGTATCCTTGAGCAGCATCAAACAACATCAATGAAGAGACTCTTCTGCTTTGTTGAAAATGGTGATAAGTGGTTTTCTTCAAAAATATCAATGCTATTATACTATCAAAGAAGATGGTAGAAATGTTCTAGATTGAAGAAGGCTAAAGGAACATACACTGTAAATTTGATAAGTCTTCTAAACTGGGTCCTGTGGAAGGAATGTATGTCAGCCCTCCTCTCTGCACTGGTTGACGAGTTGGGGATATGAAAACTAACTACAACATCGCACTATGGCTAATGATGGGAGACAATATTCTTGCTCTTAAGATATACACACTTAAGTGTGTAAGAAAAAAGAGCCATGGTAAATATTGCCCTCAGATATTTCAGAAAAAAAAAAAACAAACAAACAGCTGTGAGTGTACAGAGAATATTGTGTAGAATAGATAAAAAAGCAAATAGGGTCAAAGATTCATAAAATGTGACTTTGGGTCAGAGAGTTATAGGTGGTTTTGAACCATTCTTCAGTTTGGTTCCTATAAGCTTGAAATGATTTCCCGCTGGTGGTGCAGTGGGTAAGGATGCAGCACTGCAAGCGAGCTGCAGCCACTTAGATGCGAGTTCGATCCCCACCCTGGAGTTGACCCTTGTGGCACAGCATTCCTCTCCTCACCCACCTGCTGCTCCCCCTCAGCAGTATACGTAATCAATCTGCCTGTTCTGCTCCCCTCTGTCTCTGGTGAATCCTCTCACCACCCCTGCACCTCTGGCTTGTACCCCAGTTCTGTATGCATTAATAAATAAATATTTTTTAAAAAGTTGCAGAGTTAAAAAAAGATTTATTTAAAACATACTGCCACATGTTGGGGAAAGGTCTCTTCCCAGCGCTTCTGATGGCCTCTTCCCATTCCACTGCCTACCCCTACCACCAGCTCTGGTCTTTGGGGTCTGGGGCTGGCACTTCTCTCTATCCCATGTAGCCTGATACCCTCAGCACTGGCCTTACAGATCGGTGTGAAGACCTTTACCAAAGGCTGGGAGGTATGAAGAGTAATGACATCATAGTATACCAAAAATCAAAATTACTTATAAGATACCCCTCTTGTATATTTCCCCGGACATCTTAGCTCTTGGGAATAATCTCTGCCTGGTTCTGTATATCTGTCCCTCACCTTCCCACCTTGGCTTTTCCACCTCTGGTTCCCTGACTCTTTCAGAGTCATGACCTTCTTTTCATACTTGCACCCAACCGTGCATACTCCAAACCCTTCAGCCTCTCTCCCCTTGTCCACCACAGCAGTACTCTATTCTGGCTACCTCAGCGTCCAGATGCAATAGACAACCCCTCAGAAGACAGAACTGGCTGCAGCCAGATTTTTGTTCTAGACAGCTTCTGAAAGGGAGGTTCCTCTGGTCCAGCGAGAGACTTTAGATCGCTGCTATGGCTACTACTCACAGCTACACACTACTGACGGCTACAGAGGAGAATGATGAGATATCATAAACATACTGAGTGTTTATTTTGTTCCCCCAGACTGCAAAATCATTTACAGACATAATTTTACTCAATATTCATAACACCCCAAGACACAGGTGCCTGTATGATTCCTATTTTCCAGGTGATGAAAC
This sequence comes from Condylura cristata, assembly GCF_000260355.1. Taxonomy (NCBI): domain Eukaryota; kingdom Metazoa; phylum Chordata; class Mammalia; order Eulipotyphla; family Talpidae; genus Condylura; species Condylura cristata. Next base: position 12,328,543 of record NW_004567126.1, read on the forward strand.
CATCATTTATCAAGCATCTTGGCTAAGTTGTTTCTCAAAGAGCTTTCAGCCTCTACTGTGTTTCTACTTAGATGGCTGCTTTCCAGTTCCAGAGCAGACAGACAAAGCAAACTTATGAGATGTTCGTGAAGAGAAGTTAGTGTAGGGTAGGCGTGGCATGAATATTTTTGAAAGTCCTTTCTGTGCTGTATTTCTTTAATTAACGTCGCTGGGAAATCTGCAGTTAACATGGAAAGAACTATGCTGCCATCTAGTGTGTCTTCGGCGCTATGACCCGCTTTAGGGAATCTGATTTACTTCAGTCCTTGTACAATCAATACCTGAAACTGTCATCAGGTTTGGCATCCACTTCATTTTTATGTCAGAAATGGGGGGCGGGGGAATACCTTTCAAGTCCAAGTCATACTACAATTGTTCTGGGAATTAGCGTGGAGGGACAAATAACTGACATGAATCAAGTTCGTGTGCAGGAGTATTCCATTCCATTCCATTCGTTCGTTCGTTCGTTCGTTCATTGATTTAATCACTGTCTATAATATATCTTTTTTTTTTTTTAAGATTTATTTATTTACTTATGCATACAGAACTGGGGTGCAAGCCAGAGATACAGGGGTGGTGAGAGGATTCACCAGTGACAGAGTGGGGAGCAGAACAGGCCGATCAATAGGGGATCAGCGGGCAGGACAGGAGAGGTCTGCAGCGCCATGTGGGTCAGCTCCATGGTCAGGGATCGAACTCGCACTGAAGAGGCTGCGGTCAGCTTGCAGTGCTGCGTCCTAACCCATTGCACCACCAGGGAGGGCCCTGTCTATGAAATCTTTTTAAAAATTATTTCCACCCCAGAAGAATTTATAAAATGATCACTGTTACATCTTTAAAATCATCTGCTTGTTGAAACAGCCCCTCGCTTATCCACAAGTTGCCCACTAGGTGGCAGTTTGTTTCTTCCTAGTCAAACCCAGGCTCTCCTCCCCCACCCCTTCCCCTTCTTCTATGAGTCTATTTATTCTTCCTCCCTTTGCACGACGATTTCCAGTCCTCCAGGGTGAGAACTGTTGACGGGCGGTGCCACCCCGTTCCCGCTGCCCTTGGCACCACAGTCTAGCGTGAGACAAGAGTGGGTACAGAGACGGGGCCTGGGGAAGCCTTCTCCTAATTCGTCCTCTCTTCCCGCCTCATTCATCCGGCCGCCAGTGAGACTTGGGGACCCCGGGTGCTCCTTCTCCCAATTCCGTCCTCATGCATCCGGCCGCCAGTGAGACTTGGGGAGCCCGGGTGCTAACTTGTTTGAGCCTACACACCAACATCCCCCAGGATTGCCTTCATTATAGGAAACACACGTTCCTTCCACTTGGTTAAGCTACTGGCAGTGGTGCCTTTGAAACACGCTTCTGGGTATCCTTGCTGAGGGCCGACGCCCTTGGGGCATGGCCCTGGGCTTGGACTCCATGAGCTCCACTCTTCATTGCTCTGCCTCCCAGAGCACCCGGTATTTTCTGAACCGACCCCTTCTCTGACCACCCTTCCCCCTCATTCCCTTCTATATCCCCACTAAGTTTGAAAAAGAAAAACGTTCAAGAAAGAGAAACCATTTGGGGAATTAAAAAAAAATAAGGTGACTTTGACTTAATGTTGATGATAATCTGCAAAGTCAAATGAACCCTAGATCCCTGCTGAAACGTAACAGCCTTGACCCCCAAACCCATTTCCTCCTTGCTGCTCTTTTGCATGAAGTCTTTCTTCTTGAAGAACTCCCTGATGCCGGGGAATATGCACAGATAGCTCTGGGCAGCAAACCATTATGGACCCACCCTCTCTCTTCTGGAGGATTGGCACAGAAACCAAACTCTAGGAGCAATGCGTGGTAGTGGGGATTCTTAACCGACTGAGGCCAGCCCCTCACTCCCCTGGCTGCTCCCTTAGGTCCTTAGTGTCTCCGCCACCCGACAGGGCTCCTGCTGTCCCAGCTCTTTGGGTCCCTGGAGCACCTCAGGGACTCCTTCCAGTGCTTTCCCCACACCCCATCCCCAGCCCCCAGCCTTGTTTAGGGTCTGTTCCCATCAGTGCTTGTGCTTTTGCTAACTGTCTACCCAGACTCCCTCTTCTATGAACATGGGTTGATAAGATTATATGTCTCAGATATACAATATTATGTCACCACCCAAAATATTAATTTCATCTACAACAATACCACTGTCTTCCCCCCACACACACACACCCCATAATACTTTTTGCACTCACCCACCCCCAAACCTCCTCCCTTCTGGTAACGCTCAATATGTACTTCGAATTTAAGCATTTCTTTAGTTGGTTCCTTTGTTTTGATTTCTTATCTTCCCTATGTGAGTGGAGTTACACAGTATTTGTCTTTTTCATCTAACTTACTTCACTGACATAATACTCTAGTATTCCATTCTGTGTCCGCAAATATATCAAATCTTTAAAAAAATTTTTCTTACCACTAGCACTTAGATTCCTTTTTAATGCTTCCTCCCTCCCTACCTCTCCTCTCTCTCTTTTTTTCTCTCCTCTCTTTTAATCTTAGAAACTTCAGTTTCTTAATATCCACCAGCTAAAGGTCCTTTGTTGTGTTGAATCATGTGCTACATACCTGTCCAATAATTGTCTTTTATCAATCCAACTTGCTGTACTACACATAGTTCACTCAAATTCCTTCTGTTTTGCTATGACAGCATTTTTGTCTTTCCGGAGTGTGGATATACCACACTATCTTCATCCAGCCTTTTCTTCCACTTTCTCTGTCCATGAGCACTTGGCTTTTTATCTATGTCTTGGCTGTAGTAAACATCCCGGAGAACATGGGACTGTATATGCATTTTTAAATTAGTGTTGTGTGTTCCTTGAATAAATACCCAGAGATGGAACAGCTGGAATGAATGGTTTCTCTATTCTTCACGGGACCTCATACTCTTTCCCACAGTGGTTGCACCAACGTACATTCCCACCAACACTTCCCTTCTTACTGCAACCTCACCAATACCTATTGCTTCTTGTCTTTTTAATGACAGCATCTGACTAGTGTGAGATGAGATCCCATTGTGGTTTTGATTTGCATTTGCAAGTCATTAGTTAAGTGGATACCTTCTCCTGTGACTGTACCTTCTCTAGCGACTTGACATTTCAGAGCCTCACCTTGGCTCACTTATTAATCAGTTGCGTATTTTTGTTGGTGAGTTGTAATGAGTTTGTTCTATATTTTGAATATTAACCCCTTGTCAGATGCATAGTTTGAAAATATTTTCTCCCATTCAGTAGAAGCCTTTTTGCTTTGTTGATGATTTCTTTTGCTGTCTAGAAGCTTTCTAGTTGGATGGACTCCCATTTGCTTATTTTTACTTTTCTTTCTCTATCCAGTGGGGTTGAATCTCCAAAGATACCTCCAAGGTAGATGTTGGATAGACTCTTAGATGGGACCGCTTGATGGCTTCACTTCTTCCCTGGGAGCCCTTTCACTTCTCCCTTGGCTTCGTGCTCTGGGGTGCTCTCTTGATGCCCCAAGTCAGGATACTTAGCACATGGGTGGGTGCTTTTTACAAGCTAATTTGCCTGTATTAAAGTGGTATGTCAGTCCTACTGAATTAACTTCCTATAGTTCTTTCAAACACTAGGAGATCACCAGTGGAGAAAACTAAATACAGCCACCCTCCTGAATGCTCCCTCCCCCTCTTTCAATATGGCAGGTCATGCGCCCACTGGGCATTGGGGCTGCATTTGATCCATTGGTAAAATCTACAAAATAGCGGGTCAGTGGTTCCAGCTGGCAAAGGTTTTGGTTCAGCAGCTGCCAGATGGGTATAGCTTAGCAATAATTCCTACATTGGCTCTTGGGAATTGGGTTTAGTCTTTCTTGAGAGTCGAGGTCAAGGAACTTGTGGCTGACAGTAAAAATAAAAAGGTCAAATGGACTCTGTAAGGGAACAGATGGCAAGAACTTCTTCCCCACCTACCAGGAGATTCTGTATTCTTCCAAAGGCCAAGTCTTATAAGCACGATAAACTTAATTATTTTCATCTTTGCTCCCAATATCTATGCAGCTGGGTCTCTGCTAACCACATTCTTCCTTTCCAATGTTTGCCAGGAAAGACCCTGGAGAGACTAGCAGGAGGGAATTTTTACATGCTTCTCGGACTTCTGTAGCTAAAGAGCTGGTTCTGATCTCCATGGAATGCCAGTGTGGAGTGTCAGTTGTTATTTCTCATTGTTCTAAGGATGTGGATCAAAGCTGCCCAGCTACAGGAATGAGTATCTAATTTAACTCAGCTTATTCCGTTCTGTGAGAGAGAGAGGGGAGAGAGAAGAGCGAGGAGCGAAAGAGAGAGGAAAGGGGAGAGGAAAGAGAGAGAAAGAGAGAGAGACTAAGCCTTGGAGAGTCAAATAACTCTGGGTTCCAGGGCTCTTGCACATTGGTTGATACTATGTTCATACTATGTCCCCCAATTCTCTCTCTCAAACCTCAGAAAAGCCTGTTTCATGGTTCCATCCATGTATCAATAAGAGAAATAACAATAATCCAGACATATATATTTTGAATTGGAGTGCATGTGTCTTCTAAAACTCAACCTTCACCTTGCTGACCCAAAGGGGCCTAAACAGGATCTACTCTGCAACTCTGGGATTTACAGGAATAGGATTCATAAGCATTATAACCAATGAAGGTCTTCGGGGAGAACTGGCATGGTAATAAATTAGGTATGGTATAAATTATGCTATGATTGCCTTGAATTGTATAAAATAGATTCCCCTGCAAAACAGCAGGAAAGTGGAGATGTATCTTACTGAAATCCTCATTTTTAGATTGCTGCAGTTGGATCCAGCCCTGGACTTTCTGAGAGTCAAACAGATCTCAGAGCTCAGATGCTTTTTTTTTTTTTTT
>NW_004567126.1:12333536-12347585 GCF_000260355.1 Condylura cristata
GAAGTACACTGCTGAGGGGAGCAGTGGGCAAGTAAGGAGAGGTCTGCAATGTCATGTGGGTCACCTCTGGGGTAGAGAACAAACTCAAGCTGAAGTAGCTTTAGCTTCTTAGTGCTGTGCTTTAACCTGTTGCACTACCAGGGAGGGCCCCATTCTTTCTTTCTTTCTTTTTTTTAAAGATTTATTTATTTATGCAACAAGAACTGGGGTACAGACCAGAGGTGCAGGGGCAGTGAGAGGCTTCACCAAAGATAGAGTGGGGAGCAGAACAGGCAGATGGATGAAGTATACTGCTGAAGGGAGCAGTGGGCGGGTCAAGAGAGGTCTGCCACGCCATGTGGGTCACCTCCTGGGCCAGGGATCGAACTCACACTGAAACAGCTGCTGCCAGCTTGCAGTGCTGCACCCTAACCAATTACGCCACCAGGAAGGGCTTCTTTAACACTCTTTTTCACTTTTTTAATTCTCTAGGCAGACACTAGGGGCTCAGAGAGAGTTAAGTCCTGAGCTTAGTAGAACCCTGCTGAAAACAGGCTCCTCCAGGGACTCACCTCCAAGATGGCAGAGAAGCTCCAAATTTCACTTGACACTCGGGTATGTGTTTGCACACATGTCTACCTATGTCTCTGTGCATATATGTCTGACACATGTGAGTGAGTATATAGTATGTGCATGAGTGCCTGAAACATCCTCTGAATAGCTGTGTACATCTGTCATGGCTTAAAATGCCCTAGCTGATCCTATGCCTTGTGTGGTACCCCAGGAATATTCAACCAGCATGAAGCCTGTAGGAAAAACTACTTTTCTGATTCCAACTTCTGGACGGATGACATGTGCTACTGTCCAGTTGTCATTCTTGCCCCAGGGGCCTGAGTGAGATGTATTAATGAGGGCCAGGCTGCTGCTGGCTCTCCAGGAGGCTACTTCTCAATCATTTAGCCATCTGATTGCTCTTCCTCCTGGCTGCTCCCTCCCCCCAGCAGATTTTAGAACTGATGGGAAAAGTGCAGGAAGCTTAAGATGATGCAGATTGCATGGGCTGAATTTCCCTCTGAAACACAAAACATTCTTCCAACAGGTCCTGGCCACGCTCCACGGATGATTCCTCTGAAACCCTTGGGGTCTGAGACCAGTGTGCACACTGGTGCAGGAAGTGAAATCTTCTCTGGACTTGTCTAGGTCCGTGATGATCGATTCACAGTCAGGATGGGCACCTTTACCCTTTCTCATTAAGTGAGACCACACACGATTGTCGCCCTGATAGACCGTGTTCCAAGACAGGAGTCTTGCCTGCTGGCACAGCAGTCTGGCCAGTGGGTCAGGGGACTGCAGCATGAGAAAATGACTGTTTCCATTGTATCACGCCATGTTACAGTCTTGACCCAAATAAGTAATATTTCGTGAGTTTTGCCGGATGCCCAAGCTTTCTGCACACAGGAGCTCATTTAATCCTCTCGCTATTCTCTGAGACAGGTGCTATGACTCATCTACTTATAAATGAGGAAATTGAGGCTTAGAAGTGATTTGCTCAAGATGACTTACCAGTGGAGGGGACATGGGGGCAGGGCAAAATCAAACCCCTTAGCCCTTGGCCTCTACTCTCTTTCATGAAGGTATTAGGCAAAACCCAGAAAGGAATGATTCCATTTCTGCTTCTCCAGGGTTCTCTGGTCCACTGTGGAGTGTTCACACCCACAGATTATTCTTATTCAAATTTGAGCTAAAGGTTTCAAGAAGCTACTTGGGGTAGATTTTTCTACCTCTAGTAGCCTTGGAAACAGCTCAGACAACTCAGTCACCTCTTACCTTCACTTCACACCTCATATTCACACCCACCTGGGAAGTCAAAGAGCCCCATGTCTTTGATAAAGGTCAAACCCTCAAGCCATTAAGACCTTTCACAACTTGGAAGCTGTCCCTTGTTCTCTCTCTCCAGCCTTTTACCATCCTGAGTATCAGAGTATCAGTTAATAGGCTTAAAATTAGCCACCGCATTTTGCCAGGCTGAACAAAGCTGGAAGACAAAAGTAGGGAAAAATGGGAAACCCAAGAAGCCAGTATGGGAGCCAGGTCAGTGTTCCACATGATCAAGAGACGATCTCCAGAGCCTAGGAAGGCAGTACAGGACCAAGAGAACCAGCACTGCCAGTGCAGACGGCTGACCAAAGCCCACAGTCGATGGTCTGGCCAGCGACAACAGGCCGAGATGGACTCTCTGAGACAAGCCTGCAAAAACAGGTGCTGAAGGAGAGCCCCGAACTCTTAGGGAACAATCTCTCCCGCTCACCGCCTCACCTCCTTGTGGGGTATTTAGTAAATCTATTCGCTCTGTCCCTGGTTCTGTCTAAGGTGAATTCTTCTGCCTCTGTGCCCAAGCTATTATCCTGTTTTCTGACAACACTGGGCACTGTCCAGAGTGTCTGAGCTCCACTGGGCTTATACAGCAAGTGTCTCTGTTTCTGGTTGTTCCCTTTGCCTGGAAAATTTATTTCCCTTTCCTCATCTGGCAAACTTTAATTTGTTCTTGGAAAGGAACCTAAGTGTTGTAGCCGATGTGAATCCATTCAAAGCCCCAGATAGAATAAAAATCTCCATGATGCCAGAATGTTCTCTGTGGCTACACTTTACAATCTGGTGTTAGTCAGGGGTTCTCCACAGAAACAGCAAGTATATCTCTACTTGTCTGTATATCCTTATCTGTCTGTCTGCTTATCATACATCTGTCTGAGATATTTAAGGAGCTAAATCATGCAATTATAGAAGTGGGGTCAATAGGATGAAGAACCAGGAAAAACTGATGGTCCAATTCATTCAGATCCAAAGACTATCTGGGGTAGAATTCCTTTGTCCTTGGGAGACCTCAGTCTTTTAAGGCCTCCAACTGATTAGACAAGACCCACCTACATTTTATAGGACGACTGCTTTATTCAAAATATACTGATTGTTAATATTAATCTCCTCCCCAAACCAGCAACACCTATATTGGTGTTTGACCCAAAACTGGATAACATGGCCCAGCCAGGTTGACGTAAATTACTCACCACAGACTCTTCTCAAGTGATTGTTCCCTGTGTGCTCACCAGGCTGCTATAAGATAAGTTCCTTCTGGGCAGCAGTGAAGTCTCCTTGTGACTACATGAAATCACTTATTTTAACATGCAAAACTGTGAACACAGTAGTGGCATCTAAAGTATGTTTCCAGAGTGACCGTGCATGAGGCTGGGCTAGCGGGGAGCAAAGATCATGAAACTGGCTGATTACAGCCAGTTGCTTTATAGCTTATTCTTAAATTCCCTGTCTTCATGTAAAAAGATAGGTCTTTTCTTCTCTGGTAGGGCCTGATGTCCTCCTGTGGTCAGTTGACTGCCCTAAAGCACCCCGGACACATGAAATTTTCTAGGAGAGTCCCAGGGGCCCCCTTCTCTCATGGGCGGAAGGGGATGGGATGCTTTCTAACTTTACCTAGGTGAGCTAACCCAGGCTTTCTATCAACCCAACCTTTCTACCAACATCTTTCTTGGCTGCTACTTACTAGTCACCTTGGTTGGTGTTTGGAATGAAGAGCAGGGAGGCAGTGCCTTTGTCGTCCACTCGGTGGCAGTAGAGTCCCGCCTCTGACTTGTGCACTTCTGCCTCCCAAGCATGGCGTGACAACTTCCAATCCACAAGCACAGAGCCCTCCTGGGAATTTCAGGTTAACTGATGAAGTCACTTTAATTTTCTTGGGAAAATAGTTGCAGTCACCCATGAGGAAAGAGGTCCCTGAGGCACCCATACCTGGGTATGGTATGAAGGAGCCCAACTCTTTCCAACCCCTCAGCACGTAGAAACTTGTCTTTTCTGCCGTCCCTATACACACTGCCCTGGCCCAAAGCTAGCTGAAAGCTCTCTGCCCAATTTCGCCCAAAGCTTATCTCTGTTCTCTTCTTACTCCAACTTTCCACAACCAAGACAGGTCTGGTGCTTAGCATCTGCCACTGAAGAATGTCAGAGCCTCTTTTACTGCCACCCTGCTGCTCCACTGTGGACAAGTGGTAGCTATTGATAGCTGAGGACAAAGTTTGCAGTATCAGACTTCTGAACAGGCCCTGCTTGCTCCTGGGATGTGGGCACAAAAAAATATGAAGTAAAAGAAGCAACATGCTCATGTCAACCGAATATGGAGATTTGAGCATTAAAAAAAAATAGCCTTTGGCTCTTCAAATTCTTATTCTATTCTGTGAATATATATCTCTTCTATGACTACCCAATTTCGAGGGGCAAACTTAGCCAGAGACAATGTGGAGTTTTAGTTAATTTAGGATTCATGGTATGAAATGGCTCCCCATGCTCATAAATGCTGCTTGCTGCTGACAGTACTCTGGAAATTTTATGTAAGAGCCCCTTTGTCTTGGTGACTTCAAAGTCCTTCACCTACGGGACCTCATTTTCCACTTACTGTGATAACAAAGGGCCATGGATTATTATACTCAATTTATAGGTGGGAACAATAAGTCAAGGAAAGACCATTTGCTGGAGAGTAGGCTAAGTCAGTGATGTAGCTGCCATCTCTCTGTTCTTAGCTGCAACTCCTTCTGCTTCTAGCATTGAGCTGCTAACCTGTCACCTCTATGCTGAACCCAACGAAGGTAGAATCAGCGTCCCTTGAAATGGACTCGAGGCCTGGACTATTCGTTACTTCTCTCTGAAGCCACCACTCTCTCCTCTTGTCTCTTTTCACTGCTCCCTAGCCGCCAACAGGACAGATCATCAATGCAGTCTTCTAGAAGATCAATAGTCAACAATATCTCATTACTGCAGAAATCAGATTGTTCCAGCAGCGTAGTTCTGATTTCCCTCAAGTCAGAACATTTCAAGATAGAGTATGGTTCATATCCATGCTCCATGGCCATGCCATTGACCTGAAACTCCAAGCCAGTGTCAGCCTCTGGGGCTGTGAGTTGAAAACCCATTCCATAGAGAATACAGAGCAACAGAGGCAAAGCGTTGAGTTTGTGCTGATGCAACCACTGCCACCAACTGATGCCCCACCTTCTGCCAATACCCCACTTGTGTCACTCTGTGAGGTCTTCTAATGTTCTGCTTCATCGCATTGCTCTTTGAAACCTATGTAAAATTTAGTGACTATTTCTGGTTTGAAATATGCCCTATTACATCTGATATTTTGAGTTATTTACCCAAAGTTCTTTCCCACTGCTCTTGTTATTGGAATTACAATGCCCCAAGGAACACATGTCGTATTATATTTGCTTTGTGGTATAGCACATTGCCTATCCACAGGACAAGGTGATAGGACAATGAATAACACATGTCCATAGGAAAATAATAAATGCAAACTGAATGGAATTTAATCCTCCTAACCAGATCCATACTCTCTAGTCATACCTAATTCATCCTGAAGTTGAACAGATTAATCTCTCTTACATAGCCCTGTCTTCATGCCACTTCGCTGCTAAAAAATTCTAAATATTTTCCGACTGATTATAAAATGCAGTCTAAACAGGGGTACCTGGTATACAAAAGTCAATGGGGTTCAACCCTGCCCTACTTTTCTAACATTATCTCCTGCTATCTTTAACATACATCCTTCTTGCCCAGAGGCTTTGCACCACGGCTTTCCACATAGAATGATGTGAATCATCCTTCCTTAGTAACCTAGATACCTTTACTTTAGAGCCAAGTTTCCAACTGAAATTCCCTTTTTTATTTCTCTGCTTCTTAAAGCGCTGCCTTTCCTTTAAGGAAGATGATTAATGGGGAAATATCTTTATTGTAGATAGAGATAGAAAGGAGAACATTAGGAACACTGAAGATAGTGAAAATCTTGTCGGATTAGGGGGCAGAAATAAGATTGTTGAGCAAGAGAAAGACAAGAGAGGTGAAAATGGTAGAGATGATACTTTTTTTCCCCCAGTCGTGGTTTTCCAGTGATATGACCCCGAATGAGCTCAGAGGTTACACACAAAGGCATTTTGTTTAGTTTGGTCTTTGGTATCCTCAGTGTAGGCAGTGGGGCAGGGACCTCTGGAAAGAATACTGAAAGCTATTGGGGGTGGCTTCTCTGTGAAAACAGGAAATACACCCCCTCTCCATGGTCGCCTCCTCCCCTCCAGCTCTCTGTTCAGCTTTCATTCAATTACTGCTGAGCCACATGAGGGCCAACCTCTGTGTTCTTACCCATTTCTCTCCCCACCTTTCTGCTCATCCAACTTGGACACTATCATCCATCACTTCACAGCATCCTACATGCCCAATTCCTTCTGTTAAGTATGACTCACATTTGTGAAAACACCAACTCTGATAAAACCTAATATTCACCATATCTGTGACTATAGCATGGAACCAAGATGTAATGGAAGAGTCCTGTTTTAAATGTGTTCTTCCTAAGCTCATAGGGCCACTCAGAAATGCCACGGTTCACAAGTTAGTTCACTCTCCCATCATTGAAGGACTTTTCACCTTCTCCACATTCATAGAATGCTTGATGACTCACTTTCTGCACTGCTCTCCTTCCTCCCCACCCCCAACACTCACATGACAGCAATTCTCTTTCACAGGAGAGGTGCTCACATTTAAAAATATGTGTGTGCATGTGTATTTATATATAGCATCATTGTTCATTTTTGCTCACTGTTTGCTTTCTCCTCTCAGGTGTAGTCCCTATGAAGTTTCCACCACCAAGTCACCTGTGCACCGTCACCATGGTCTTTTGTGTTCTCCCTGCCTCTGTTTTAATCCTTCTCCCTCCCCTATTCAGCCACTGCTGAATGTCTCTGTTTTAAAGTCACCTGCTAGTTTTGTCTTGTCTTTTTTATTTGAGACAATATAAGAGCCTAGATGCTACCAGATGTGTACTTCCACTGAACAGGCATGTGTGTGCTCCCCTCTCTGGGGCCGGTGGAGAAGCTCTCCTGCCTCCAATCTCACGTCAGCACCTTAACTGGAGTTGTGGAGTCGATCATGTTTCTCTTATAAGAAGGCATATTCCTTCTCTCTCTTCTCTCTTTTCCACGTGAGCATTTCCATCTACACACATGTCCACCATGCTTAGTCTGACTGTGTGTCCACATCTCCCTGTGGACACATTTTCTTTTGCCTAATATTGATAACAATGATGACAATACAAAAATGATAATGAACAATGAGAGGAAGATACAGTTAACATTTGGTAAGTGCTTATTATAAGAGATACTGCTCTTCGAACATTACATGTGCTATTTCATTTACACAGTAAACCCTGGGGGAGAAATATTATTAGCTTCATTTTGACCGATGAGGGAATGGCGGTACTATAAGGTTAAGTAAATTGCTTGAGGTCATACAGCTACTATATGAAGGAACCGGAATTTAGACAGAGACACTCTGGCTTCACAGCCTAAGGTCTTTGCCATAGAATATGCTATTTCCTAGCCCTTGAGTTCCTCTGTCCTGAACATCACACATATTCTGCTCTTTGCCCATAGCTTCACTTAATTCCTGTATGTTGATGACTCACAAATTAATATCTCTAGCTTTAACATTTTGCTGAGTCCCAGACATGACCATCTAATTATCCATTTGATGTACACACTTGGAAGACTAAAAGTTTAATACAATTTGGAGATCTCAGTCTAGGTGTTGTTCCTAGAGATCCCTGTGTGGCTAATGCTGTCACCATCCAGTTATGTGCTAATGTCAAAGCCAAGAAGTAACCATTCCCAGTACTGCTGAACACTCATTTCTCTGCTTTGCATATCCTAGATCACATACACATTCTGAATCCCTTTGCTTGAACCAATCCAATTCAATGGTTTCCTAATGATTAATTAAGAAGGAAAATTAAAGAACAAGAAACAAATGAACAAACAACTAATATTTGGTCTTGTGGATGTGGTGATGGTACACAGGTGAATTGGGGGAGGAAATCCTATGATTGTGTGTGTGTATGTGTGTTAAATATATGTGTGTATATAGAGAAAGCGATATATATATATACATATATATTGATCTCTCTCTATATATACATACATATATGTATTTATACATATACACATATATATACATACACACATAAACATACCCCCAAAATTAATAAATAAAACCTGGCTTTGTTCAGTACCAAAATATGCCCTGTTTTTCCTGCCCCAAGATATGTATGATTTTTCTTCTAGAACACTCACTATTCCGAAATCATTCCTATTTGACTTTCAGTTTAAATACCTCCTTGGATAAGCCTTCCCCGTTTTCCAAACTAAATCTGGTCTGTTATATATTCACATCAAGTGCTTCTTTAGGGGCCAGACATATTTCTTTAGAGCAATATTACATCTGATTGATATTTATTTCTTAATTAGACTTTTAGTTCTATAAAAAGCAAATGACATTGTCTGATTTGGTTATCAGAAAAACAAGTATAATATTTAGGTGCAAGGTTAAAAATTCTCAGAGATCAGGACCAGTAAAATTAAGCTATTTATCCAATGAAAGTTTTGTCTTCTCTTTGATAGACACTCCCTTTTTAAGGAAATCTGCTGATAGAAGGATTTACTACATTGGCAATGGAAGGAGAGCTTGTTTTCTTAGCCTCATATGAAAGGAAACTGTAGAAAGGAATATGATATGTATATTTAGGGTAAAAGATACTTTCCATTAATTATTTGTAGATTTACCTGAAAAACTGGACTCTGAATTAGTCCATGTGGAATAACCAATGCAATAAAAGGCAAATGTAAAAATTGCAACAGGCATCATAATTTGTGCCATGGAGATTGAGCTATGTTGGATGGAACAGCCTGGGAATGGTCTGGATCTAAATCCAGGTATGTCACCTGGACGAAGGCAGAAATAATAATGAAGGGAAACAGTGGAGGAACTCTAGCTATGAACTATAGAGATATGAAAACCTCAGCTTCAGCAAAGCCTGGTGCAAAGTATGGAATGTTCCCACATATGAGAACAAGGTCAATCTGTCATAATTTGTGGAACTGTAAAGAGAAGCTTGGGACTACTTCAAGACTTGCTGGGCTCTGAGTCTCCACAGGGGAGCATTTGGGAATTGTAGGTTTGGAAGAGGCTCTTGGAATTAATCAAAAGTGATTAGATGGGATATACTTCAGAGAACCAATGCCTTCTGTCTTTTCAGAAGGCTTCCAGCAAGGATTCTTTACCTGTTTTGCACAGGAAGCAGTTGAGATGGTCAATGTCAAGCTACTCATAACAATGTCAATTTTCAACCCTAGGGCATAGATTAGTTTGTGATAGCTGTTGAATAAAAATTAGGGTCATTATTTGGAAGTTAAGTAGATTTCCTAGTTCTCTTTGCTGTTGGATCTTTTCATGTCTTTTACAGACTCTCAATGCCTGATTTTGTGCATGTCCTTGGATATTTGTTGTAAAAAGCTGAACCATTTCTTTTCCAGTATCTATACCACATTCTCTTCCTAACTGCCTTCTTTTATTTGGTTTTGCTGATCCCTCTTCAGCTATGTTCAACAAGACATAACATGTCCCACATGGAGTTACTTATACTAAGTCTTTATCATCAAACCAATCCTTAATACCAACCTAGTTGCATTCCAGCCTCTCCCAGAAATCTAACTCTTACCCAGGCAGTAAGGAATTACCTGAGCAGCACTAATGAGGTGATTTGCCTTATAGATCCCTTTCCTGCCCTTTAAAAAGGTGGCCTTCCTTGAAACAATCTTCTCTTCTTGTTTCCTCTGTCCCTTTTCTGCCAATAAAAATCTACCATTCTGTGCAGGTTTCCAGAGCCCCTACTACTTGCTAGATGGGATGTTGCCCAATTCATAAATCATTTAATAAATCTGATTAGACCTTAAATGCACTCAGATGATTTTTTTTTTAACAGCCATATTGCTGAGAGTCACAGGTAGTGAATTTCAAGATTTCAAGTCCAGGTCAGACATCTTAGACTCCTCACCTATGAAAGGGCTAATTCTAGAGCTTGGAAGATGGGTTTTGCCAGTGGCACCATGTGATTCTTATGTTTATAATAAACACAAAGAATTGTGGTTTAAAAGTATGTATCATGTGGGCCTCCTTGGTGGTAGAAGAGTTAAGTCTCAGAGCTATCAAGCTATGCAGCCACTGCAGCACAAATTCAATCCCCGGCCATGGAGCTGACCCTCATGGTGCAGTAGATCTCTCCTGTCTCATCTGCTGCTCCCCACAGCAGTACATTTCAGTGGATCCACCTGTTCTGCTTCCCAGTCTGTTTCTGGTGAATCCTCTCATGCCCCACACCTCTGGCCTTCACATAGTTCTTGTATGGATAAGTAAATAAAAATAAATCTTCTTTAAAAAGTATATAATATGGGCTCAGTAAACATTTGCTGAAAGAATGCATGAATAAATATGGGAGTACAACTGATGAATTTCCATTTAAAAGCTCTTTTGAAACTTGAATTTCATTTCCTATCAAACCAAAAGTCTTTTACCTTTTTCAGAATCAGGACCTTGATTACTGGAACATGAAGTAAAATCTGTCAAAGTCCCCTGAACTTAACTTTAAGCCAAAGAACTAAAACTCTTCTGTAGATAGCTTCTATCTAGTCAGGATTCTAGTAGGTATCTAGGGCTGGGAGAAACAATGCTACCCAAAATGTCCCTTCCCATTGAAGTGCAAAATTATAGGTCAACATACAGAGAGGGTGGGAAGAGAATGTGGGGGTAAGGGGTAGAGGGATGGGGGTACCACAACGATCTGTGGTGGAGGATTACAGTTGCTTTTGTGGTGGCAGAGCTACAGTGACTATATTAGAGAAGGGAAATCCTATACAGTTGAAATTCTAACAAGGATACGAAATAATAGTATGTCATAAAAATATCATTACCAAAAAAACATTAAAAATAAATAAATAAGCACAGGTCAATAAAATATCCTTCTTTAGACCTTTTGGATGTTTTTTAAGGATGACGTTTAGGAAAGAAACACAGATTCGCTATTTCATTTTGCCATTCTCTTTTTCCAGGTGTTTCTTATGTTGCATTGGTGGTATTTGCTCCAAGGGAATTTATAAAAAGAATTTACAGCTGACTGGAGTCATGCTATTGGCCTTTCTGTAAAATGGAGACTTTAATAGCAGCTGGTGCTGGAGATCAGCACCCATGCTTGAGAGCTGTGCCTCCTTTTGAGTAGGTCCTGCCTAGCCCAGGTTTAATGGTGTTCTTCATAAACCCTTAATTCCACAAGCAGGTTTTCACTCTGTGTGCTTCTTTACAGTTAAAGGTATGTCTAAAAGTAAACAGGTAGTTTCTAAATGAAAGACAAAACAATTCACCCTTAGTGTAAAACTACATTTCAAAATCTTTGTTTCTTTTTGTAGGAGATTTCCTAGAAAGTTATTATCCTTTCTAAGGACCAAACCCCTGCCATTAAGCTCATTTTAATGCCAGAAAAATGTGTTGTGGAAGTATTTAAAATGCTTAGGTAGGCTAACCCAGGCTTGATCCAGACAGTACAGCTTGGGTTTGAAGGAGCAAATCCAGCATAATACAAATGGGAACAAATCCCAGCTCAGCCACTTAATACCTATGCTACACTGAAATGCTATTTTACTTTTGTATATCACTCTCCTCATCTGTACAAAGGGAACCATAATATCACCTTACTGGAACCTTGTGAAAATGGATTGACATAAATCAAATAAAATGATTCTCATTGAATACCCCAAATGGTTAGCTACTATTGCTGCTGTTCTATACGCCTATTCTTATTAATAATCTTACATCTGTTCAGTCCAAACTGGCAATTGTGAATCCTGAGTTGTGGAGAGACTTTTTAATAGGACGCTATCATTTGCCATTGAATGTGAATTTTCATATCACATAATAGAGGCTTTTCCTTTTCCTTTTTTTTTAATGAAAGTGTGTGTGTGTATGTGTGAGTGCGTGTTTAATAAGGACAAAACCATTTTGGATAAAGTTCTTGTTTGATAATCAGATGAGTTAGATTAGAACCTCTATAGAAATCTCATTCTTATACTTTTCTCTATAACCAAAATGGAGAAAAACTACCAGTTTCTACTGATTTGCAAAGTTAATGTAAGCACAATTGAGGTAAATTTCAATTTTTAATATGCATTTTTAATAGTCCAAGCTGCTACTGTTTGACTGAGTCTGTTTTTGAAGGCTTTACTTTAGACTAAACATCTTTGAAATATTATTTTTATCTCTAAGGGATTATACCTCTTCTCCAAAGATTACCCCATTTAGAAAAAAAAAATCACCAACATTTTTAATGTTATTATCATCGATAAATCATTTTACTAATTACCTTATCAATTGATATTTATGGTGCACAAATGTTCTGTGCCTGATATAATCAAATATCCTTGGTTCTTTCCCTAAATTAACACCTGATGTTATTACAAAGTAGAAATATATAATTTAACTCTGACAAAGGATCCCCCAACCCTAACAAAAAAAGAGGCTGGAACCAAAAATTTCAGGTGATTTTTCTATAATTTCAATAAATAATATGAAAAATGAATTAACATCAGGGGAAGAGTATCTTGACTTTACCTTCATGCTTTATAAAAAGAGGATCTAGCTGTCACTCACTTCTAATTTGTTTTCATCATTTCACACAACAAATCATATATGATTTCCTATCCAATGGCTTTATTTTGTAGTGTTCTTATTTTTCATTCTTAGGGATAAATTTTTAATGGCAGATTACTTGTTCTGCTTCCAAAACAGGCTTGTTTTTTCCTATATTTTTTTCCTTTATTCAGTTGTCTGCCTTTTCGCCCCCTGAGCTTGGTGCTCTTAATTTTTGAATGACATTTAAAAACATATCTTTGTGGAGTTCTAGTGCAAAGGGAGAAGCTGTAATGAAAAGACAGCAGGACATGTTAATAGCCTCTAGGAGGTCAGACAAGTGCTTTTTCTAAAAGTTGAGATATCCAGTGAAGTGTTCCATCCAACTTCCACTGAGAAATTTGCTGTGCACAATGTCTGAGCTTCTGAGGGCAAGAGAGTTGGCGTATTATGATAAACCAACGCACCTTGCAGCTATTCATTTGCTGTGCTTAGGACTTAATTTATTTCTCAATCATTCAATGAGTATAATATAGAGAGAGACGCGGGTTTTTATCTACTCTGGGCAGCACACCATATTGCTCCAGTAAGCATAATGGGTGGAAATTAGGCTCACGATTCTGGCTGGAGAGTTCTTTCCCTGTGAGGAAAGTAGATGCAGATAAATCACTCTTTCCATATAATGCCTTTACAGTAAACCAAGGAATAATGCCATGGGGGGTTGTGGGGAGATGTTGGCTACAGCTCAGCAGGCTCCATGAATAGTTTTGAGACATAGGAACAGTATGGTCTAAGGCCTGATGTTACTATTATTAACTGCAGACATAAGGGGTCTTTGCATTTTACAGGAAGTTGACAGTATGATGTGAATTTTATTTTATTTCTAAGGACTGCCTTTGACTCACACAGTTACTTTCTTTGACTCAAATTTTCCATTTGCTCCACCAATTAATGTCACTTTTTTTTTTTTTGGGTAAAGATTTAGCTATCCACCTACCTACTTACCTACCTACCTATCTATTTATTTAATTTATATATGGATACAAGAACTGGGTATAGGTCAAAGGTGTGGAGGTGAGATGATGCACCAGAGAGAGTGGGGAGCAGAATAGGCAGATCTACTGAAATACACTGCTGAGGCGAGCAGCCCACAGGACAGGAGTGGTCTACTGTACCATATATGGGTCAGTTCCCTGGCAGGGGATCAAAGTCATGTGCCAGTGGCTGATGATAGGTTGACAGTGCTGAGACTTAACCCCCGTGCCACCAGGGGCACCCAGTTATTTTTTTCCAAAATCAGACATGGCAAAATATTTCTTACTTTTATGAAATTAAGGTAAAGTTTTTAGGAAGATGGATCATAAAACTGAGTCAGGAAAACTGAGATTATCTCCCACGAGGAAAAGCTGATATAAGGAAGTTTGGAAGGTGGTGCTATGGAAATAAATCATATAAGTAAAACTAATGAAAGTTATAATCTTTGCCAAGCTTCTTAAATGAAGTACAAAT
>NW_004567126.1:12347685-12410564 GCF_000260355.1 Condylura cristata
ATATATATATATAAATAAATACAATACATGCACACTAATGTGTTCACACACATTAGCTTGTAATGCAAGTAAACTATATTTAGTTCAAACAAACTGAAAACAAAACTATATACTGTTGCTTTCCAAATGATATCCACAATCAGTACTCATTTGAATCTCACCATAAGGACTGTGGGCTGATATAGTTTTCTCTGTTTTGCTGTTATAGAAACTGAAACTCAAAAAAGAATAATTTGCACAATTTTACAGGCTAAGTTAGAAATATCACCTTACAATGTCTGGCAAATAGAAATCACTAGGTAAATATTTGCTGAGTGAATGGACATATGAATGAAAAACCTGATCCCTAGTTCACTGTTTCTCTCTAATACAAGCTTCATAAATTCCTGCTTCCTTCTGGTAGACTGTTGGTAAGAGAATTAATTTGGAACATCTTCCCTAAATAAAGTCATAAACTTTCAGGAAATTTTCTTTTTATTATTCATTGCTAGGTGCATTTTTAAATAATTGTCATCATCTTTGTAGTCGCCTTTCTTCACCTGTACCAAATTAGATTTATTTGTTTTAAAGAGTATCATTTTTATAAAGCTCTAAAAATGAGAATATGAGCAACTAGCGTTAAATCTGCTTATATAGTAATAATGAGCAAAAAAGACAAGAATTTTAATTTTTATGGCCATGTAAACTGTTCAGTAATGTAGCTTCTTATTTATAGTCTAAAGACCTTAGATGACCTAGAAATAGACTGAAATTAAGGCATAATTTTAAATTCAATTGAATCTAGGAAATTTTTTATGTAGACTCTTTCTAAGGAGGAGCTTTTAGGGAAGCCAGAATGCTAGAGGCAATATAAGAGGGAACTAGGAGAATGTGAAGCATCTGGCATATACAAACATTAAACATTGCCCAACTCCCAGTCATATTAACTAACATAGACACTCATGCCAAAGGCTTATATACCTTTGTTCCCTTTACCCCATACAGTGTGCCCAGTTTTCAATAAAAATAAAATTACAAGACATTGCATACATAAAAGGCAACAGTGTGAGAAGCAAAACTAGTATAAGAGCCAGATTTCAGATGTGATAAACTGAAATTAACTGATCTGGAATTTACAATAACTATGCGTAATAATAATAAAGCCCTAATGGAAAAAGTAAACTATATTCAAGTTAAAATGAGAAGGGTAAGAAGAGAGATTTACAAACTAATATACAAACAAAAGAAATGTTATAAATGCAAAAAATACTATAGCAGAAAAGAGAAATGCCTTTGATAAATTCATAAGTAGATTGGAAGGAAATAAGGAAAGAATCATTGAGCTCATACATATATCAATCATACATATTCTCAAACTAAATACAGAGGGAAAAATAGTGAAAAAATTAATTGGGGAACAATTTCAAAAGGTATAACATATCTTTAATTAATATACCAAAATAAAAATAAAAAAGATAATAAAGAAGAAACGCATCACGTACTATTGTCTAAGATCTTAACAAAGTTAATTACAGGCACTAAAACACAATGCTTGGAAAATACCAACCAACCAACCAATCAACCAACAACAAAAAAACCCAAGTAATATCATATTACTAGAAATGGAAAATCAAAGGCAAAAATCAATGCTAGACAGAATTCTTGAAGGAAAAAGCAAACTTGCAGTGAAATGAAGATAAGAAATACAATAGGTTTCTTGTCTTGGCAGAAACTACTAGAATAGAGTGATAACAACATTTTAAATATAGAAAGAAAAAATCTGTCAACCTAGAGCTTTATATCCAATGAGATTATCCTCTAAAAGAGAAAAACAGAGTTTAAAAGATAAAAGTTGAGAGAATTTATTGCCAAAATATCTACCTTATAAGATTCAATATTTAAAAAAAATATATTCTTCAGGGACAATGAACAAATTTGGGTCTATATACAAACAGACAATTAGAGACAGAATAGATAAAAGTAAAATATCTTATTTTCACTCTTAATTTATCTAACAACTGCTTGTTTGAAATAATCATAGCAATATATTGGGTAGTGACAGTACATGGAGAAGTGGAAAGGATAATAAATGGGACAGGAAGGATAATAAGCGGGACAGGAGTCTGTTATAAGCTATCTGCCATTCATGAGAAGCTAAGCTCAGATTAATTAAAGAGATAGGTTTGAAACACAAGGTAAACCACTAAAAAACATAAAAAAGATTATGTTTTATAAGCTAAGAGAAAATACATCTTATAAAATGCTCAGTTAAAGCCAGAAAACTCAGAAAACGGGGAGGGGGTACAAATACAGAGCAAATGCAATGCACAAAATATAGTTATAAATATGACAGAATTTAAGCCAATGATATAATCATTTTATATGTCAAGGATCTAAATATACTAACAAATCCAAAGAGTTTAAAAAAGAGATCCAATTCTATATTGCTTAAAAGAAACCTGTTTCAATATAAAGACTCTGATAGGTTAAAAGTAAAGGAATGGAGAAAGATACAACATGATAACATTACTAAAAATAAATTCAGAATCATTACATTAATTTCAGACAAAACAGTGTTTATCAGGAATCCAGAGAGGAATTATATAATAATAAAAGGGTAATACTCCATGATATAACAATCCTTAGGATGCACTCATCCAGTACCAGAGTATTGATATAAGTGAGGGGGAAAAAAAATGATAGAAATGAAGAGAAATAGAAAAATCCACTATTATATATGAAAATGTTAGCACCTCTTTCACTAATTAATGTATCAAGCAGATACACACACATATATGGATGTATGTGTGTGTGTGTGCGTGTGTGTGTGTATGGGTATATATATATATATATAATGTAATCATATATATATATAATGTGTATATATGTAATATATATAATGTATATATATATGTATGTAATATATATAATGTATATATATATATATGTAATCAGTAAGAATATAGTTCAATGACACTAGCTAAAAACACATTCTTCTCAAGCTTAGAAAGAACGTAATCAGAACCAGAAAATATATCTTATAAGCATTTAAGGAATAAAAATCATAAAATATAAGCTTTAGACTATAATGAAGCTAATCTAGAAATCAATAACAGAAAAGCTGAAAAAGTTGACACTTAAATTAAATAATACATTACAAATTATATGTGGGCCAAAATAAGTTTTAAAAATATTTTAATTTGGACCCCCCCTGGGTGCAGAGGGTTAAAGCACAGCACAAAGAAGCTTAAACCACTTCCGTATGAGTTCGATCCCCGCCTGCCCCAGAGGAGATCCACATGGCGTGGCAGACCTCTCCTGACCCACCCGCTGCTCCCCTCAGCAGTGTACTTCATCGATCTGCCTATTCTGTACCCCACTCTGTCTCTGGTGAATCCTCTCACCCTCCTCATCTCTGGCCTGTACCCCAGTTCTGTACGAATAAATAAATCTTAAAAAAATTTTAATTAAATCAAAATGAAACATTGTTATTAAAATATCACTTTGTAGAAAAAACCAGTATTTAGAGAATACATGATATTGAATATATATCAATAGATTAAAAAAGAAGAAACACAGAATAACCTAAGCTTCCAATTAATGAAATTAGAGAAGGAAGAACAACTGAAGAGTTTGCAAACAGGAGAAAAGATATAACAACTAGAGGAAAATCAATGGCATTCAAAAACAGGAAATCAGGAGAGAAAATCAATAAACCAAATGTGTGGTTCTTGGAAAAAAATCAGTAAAATTAATGAATCTCTATTCATGTATAAATTATTAATATCAGAAATGAAAAGTGAGATATCACTGTTAATTCAATATCCTTTAGAAGGGTAATAAAGATTATGAAAAACTGTATGTACGCAAATTTGATAATGTAGATGAAATGGACAAATTCCTTGAAATGCACAATATATCAAAATGCACATAAAGAAATAGTAATGTGAATAGCTCTCTAGACCCTAAAGAAATTGAACATGTAACTAGTATCTTTTCTAAATAAAAATCAACAGAAAAGAAAGCCCAAGTAAGTTCTGCCAAATATTTAAGCAAGTAACAATAACAATTCTCAACAATCTCTCTCAGAAAATAGGCATATGTGGAAAACTTCCTAATTTATTTTGATACCGAAATGAACATTGAAACCATATAATAATATCACTCATTAAAATAAATGTACAAATCCTCAACAAAATATTGACAAATTAAATCCAACACTGTATTAAAAGTTAAGACCATGACAAATTGAATTTTCTCCAACTTTACAAGTCTGGTTTAGCATTTGAAAATTAATCAATGTAATCCACTTTACCAATAAGCTATTAAGAAGAAAAAAAATATTATCACATCAATTTGGATAACCTCCTTCTAAGACCAGGATGAAGGTGAGGATCAATATAAGCATGCCCAGCCTCACCATCTACATTGACCATCATTGTGAAATTCCAAGCTAATGCAATAAGTCAAAGAAATATAAGTATTCAGATCAGAAAAGAATAAATGGAACTAACATGACTGTAAAGCAGGAAAACAAACAAACAAACAAAAACCAAAACATGAATTCCCAGAACTAATAAACCAACACTGTGATGGGAGTAAAAACTAACAGAATGAAGATTTACCATGTGAAAGTCAACTTGTTTACTATATACCATAGTTAACAATTAGAATTTGGGATAAGATAAAACAAAACAATGACATTAAAATAAAGCTGGGTTCATAAAATATTTAGGCATGAAGTTAATTAATAAGGTATCAACCATGCTTATAGGAAGGAAATTAAAAAATTCTGATGAAAGAAACAAAAGAAGCTCTAAATAAATGGGAGATTTCCATGAGCATATATTGGGGAACAATGCTGGGGTTAACTCTTTGCAATTTAACTTTTATATTTAACAAAATTCCAGTAAAATTTCCAGAAATCTGTGTTGTTTTAGATAATGACAGTGTGACTCTAGCATTTATATAGAATTCACAAAATCTAGAATAGTCAACCATAGTACTGCAGATCAAAATTTGTGGACTCATCTTACCCACTTGTATGGTTTACTAAAAAACTTCAGTAATCAAGATAGCATGATATCAGAGAAAAAATAGATGCATAGTTTAACAGGATAGAATAGGGAGTCCAGAAACAGCTAATCTTTAATCAATTCATAATAGTCTTTCAGTAAATGGAAAGGGGTACACATGGATACTATATGTAGAAAAGAAAATAATGTAGGTATAGATTTTGCATGTCACAAAAAAAATCAACTCAAAATAGATCTTAGAGCTAAAGAACTACAAGTAAAATCAAAACTAAAATTTCTAGAAAAAATATAACAGAAGAAAATTTGGGTGACCTTGGATTTGATAATGATTTTTTTTTTTGGATATAACATTGAAACCATGAACCATGAGAGAATAAAAATGTTAAGTTGAACTTTATGAAAACTAAAAACCTCTTAAAGAATAACACTATTATGAGAATGGAAATAGAGTCTCAAACTTGGAGAAAATACTTGCAAAACTTATCTTTGACAAATCACTCAAAATATGTACAAACTTTTAAAATTCAACAATAAAAAATAGTTAATTCGATTTTAAAAAATGATAAGACATTTTACAAAAACATATCAAAATGGAAAATAAAGATATGAACAATGTTCAACATCATCTGCTAGTAGAAAATAGCAAATTAAATAATGATATGCCAGTATACACATATAGCATCATCTTCTGGCAAAGATGTAGAACAAGAACTATTCATTTATTGCTAAGAATGCAAACAGTATAACTTTGAACTATAGCATGATAGTTTCTTACAGAGATAGATATAATCTTACCATAAGGCCCAGCAACACACTCGCAGCTATTAACACACTGACTTAAAAACTTATACTGATGGGTACTGACGGTATTGTACTAAGTGAAATAAGCCAGGCAAAAATTAATATAGTATTATATCACTTACTCTCAAAAAGCCAAAACCTGAAAGCAAATTAGAATTTTGGTTACCAGGGACCGGGCATGGGAGTACAAGGGCAGATGTTGGTTAAAGAGTAGAAACTTTGGGCCCTTCCGGGTGGTACTGTGGGTTAAGAAGCTAAAGCCACTTCAGCATGAGTTCGATCCCAGCCTGTCTTGGAGGTGACCACACTGGCGTGGCAGACCTCTCCTGACCTGTCCGCTGCTCCCCTCAGCAGTGTACTTCATCAGTCACCCTGTTCTGCTCCCCACTCTGTCTCTGGTGGGTCCTCTCATCACCCCTGAACCTCTGACCTGTACCCCAGTTCTTGTTGTATAAATCAATAAATCTTTAAAAAAAGAAAAAAGTAGAAACTTCAGTCATAAAATAAAATGTTCTCAGGACCTTAAATACATAATAGTAATTATAGTTACACATAAGTGTATGTTCCATATAGAGTAAATCTTAAATGCTCTTACCACACATAATGAAAGGTAATTTTGTGACCTGATGAAGGTGTTAGCTAACTTTCTGATGGCGATGGTTTTGTAATATATGTGTCAAATCAATTGATTGTTACATGCCAATGGTACCTCAAAATTTGGAAAAAGAACATATGCACATAAAATTCTGCATATGGACATTTATGGTGGCTTTTCCATAAACTGCAAAAATTGAAACAACAATTACATATTTCAGTAGAGAAATGGACAAACTATCCACACAATGGGCTATTACTAGTCAGCAATAAAAAGAAATGAGCGAGCAAGCAGTGAAAAAGTCATGGATGGGCCTAACATGTATATTTTGAAATGAAAGAAGTCAGTCTGAAAAGTCGCATGCCACATGACTTCTAATTATATAACATTCTGGAAAAGGCAACACAAAGAGGCATAACCGATGAAGCACAGACATTTTTAGGGACATGCGACATCCTTAGAATGTATGTATGGCACTGTAGTGGTGGTTCTATGACACCATGAATCTGTCAAAATTCATAGAACTTCATATCACCAATCTTTTAAAATATGCATTTGAAAGTTTATAGCATTTTAGAACAAAATATAACATGTAACAAAATAATCTAGCTGAATTATATATGAAGGCTTATATATGAAGGTGGTGCAGAGAAAAGATGTTGACCCAAGTAGATGGAAACCATGTCTGTAAGACTCAGACTGTGGATAAGCACTATATACTAGTTGATAAAGATGTTTCCCAGGAGCCTAGATGAACAATTCTGATACCTCCATACATTTGTATTTGAATTAAACAAAGTGACAGAAGAGGGTGGAGTCAGGTTGTTGCAGTGAGAGGTTATATTTATAAACAGGTGTATGGGCAAGATTGATACAGGTGGTAATGGATTAGAAGTGGCGACATCGCTATGTCTCTATCTGAGCTTTAGCTCAAAATAGCTACAGATAAAGATAGTACATACCTACACATTCAGGGATTAGTACCCCACATGTATTTCCTTGCCCCATCAGTTGAGTAGGACTAGAAATAATGGCACCTGATATCAAATTCCAAAATCAAAGAGGCAAAAACATAAAATCAGGTTTGAGTCCCATAATCTATTTGTAGCTCTCACTTAATTATTTAATAAATAAATGAAATCTCTGTTTTGTCATGAGATGGAGTTCTATAGTCCTCTGATGCAATCAGATGTTTTCATCATAATTTGTAATAATACACTATTAGTAAGTTTATAGTAAGATTACCATTATACACATATATGTATATATATATATAAAACATATAGTAATGATATACTATTAATAAGCTTATAGTAAGATTATAGTAAGTTTTCTTAAACATGGCAGTGGAGTTACCACTCTAGTTTGATGTAAATGCTCATGCTCGAGCAGGTTTTTGTTCCATAAACAGGGTACAAATAAATAGACACATGTAAAATAATTTTACAACTTATAATAAAATTAGCAGTAAAACAATGTGTCAGGCATGGCTAAAGGCTTTATGTCCCTCCTCTCACTATCTCACTGAACACTCACAACAACGTGTTAAGGTAATGACTGCTGCTATCACCATTTCACTGCTGGAGTAGCTGAGGAGAGGGGAGATTTAATAACCTACCCAAGGTTAAACAACAAGTAAATGAAGGAGCTGTAATATAACCTACATAATTTGAGTTCTGAGCACATACTCTTTAACTAGAAGGGAAATTGCTTTACAAAGGTAAGGCCCTATTAAACCATCCTTGCTCATTGTAGGAAGGACACTATATCACTGACAGCACCATCTGCTATGAAGCACCACGTTTAGAAAGAATGGAGACTTTTTAACGATCCACCTAGTCTTTGAAGCATGAGATTTGATTGCCCATCATTTAGAACATAAGTGCTTTAATGGCACAAAATAATTTGGATCATGTGGATTTTCCCCTCTCACAATTCAGAATATAAAGAGCATACCTGAGAAGGAAGCATTGTTAGAAGGCCAGAGGAATGTAAGCGCTGGGTAATGAAAATGAATCAACTGACCACAGACGTCTTATGATGGACACAATGGGAATAGTAAGCATTTAGTTTAATGAAACCTACTGTATGTTAGTCACTGCTCTCAGCTCTTTATGTATATTAACTCATAATGACTTTATCTCATAATGACTTTTTCTTAATGCTCATAGCAACACTCTAAAGCAGGTATTATTTACAGGAGAGGAAACCAGTATGCAAATGGAATAATTTACACCCCTAAATCACAAAGCTAGCAAAGAGGAGTCAAGATGTCTGATTGCGAAATGTGTGCAATTGATGACAATGTTACCATAATCTCCCTTCTGAAACACACATCAAATGAGGATTATAGAGTGGCACCTTTCAAGAGGGTGGATTTTTGTTTCACAGAGATTTCAGAATCCTCTGTTGGCTGGCAGAGAACTGCTTTTGCGCCCCTTCAGTCATTCCCTTTAGCCCCAAAATAACAAAACAAATTTTTGCAGTAGTCATTCTGTTCATGTAGTTTAGAAAAGTTAATTAGATATTCAGATAGAAGTCAATCCTTGCATATCCCATAAAAATTGAACACATTTTTTTTTCTGAAATGCCTGTCTAATTCAGTTAGTTTAAATGTGTGGTAATGATTTGTGGTTCAGGATGTGAGCCTTTGTGTTTGTGGGCGTGTGTGTGTGTGTGTGTGTGTGTGTGTGTGTATGAGAGAGAGACAGAGACAGAGAGAGAGAGAGAGAGAGAGAGATGCCTCAGAAAGCATCCCTGTCTCAACCACCAGTCAGTAAATGGTTTGTTTCATAAGAATCAGTGGATCTGAATAAACAAGTTTCCTGAACACTCACATGACAATCTGACTTGTGACTCCCAGCCCTTCACTCTGATACAACTGCAATAGCCTCCTGTTTCATGTGCCAATAAGTGATCACAAATCTCCGTTTAACATGAGTTGGAAGAATCATATAATTTTTGGTCTCAAGAGATACCTCAATGAAAACAGCATTCAATATTTTATTTTACAAGTGATGAAACCAAAATATAAACTTGGTAAGTATCTTAATCAAAATTGGACACCTAAACAAAGACAAATCCAAGATTCCCATATATTGTGCATCATATAACATAGACTGGCTGAAATATGCATTAGGAAAAAAAAAGAACAATAACAACATAATCTTGAGAGCCTGCACTTTTTACTTGGATAAGCAAAAATTTTAACTCAAGAGCATTAAGATCTTTTTCAAATATTGTATATGGAGAAAATAAAATGCCTTGTCTAAGATTCCCCAGTATGAATGCTTAAGAAAATTATTTTTAAAAGGAGTCTCGGGCTCTCCCTGGTGGCACAGTGGGTTAAAGCACAGCACTAAGAAACTTAAGCCACTTCTGCATGAGTTCAATCCCTGCTTGCCCCGGAGGTGACCACATGGTGCAGCAGACCTCTCCTGACCAGCCTGATGCTCCCCTCAGCAGTGTACTTCATCAGTTGACCTGTTCTGCTCCCCACTGTCTCTGGTGAATCCTCTCACTGCCCCTGCACCTCTGGCTTGTACCCCAGTTCTGTAATGCATAACTAAATAAATCTTTAAAAAAAAAAAGAATCAGTGGATCATAATTAAGAGACTGGACAGAACTCCTGCAGTATAGATCATGGGTTGGTTGAAATCTTTTTATTTACAAAAGACTTATTTATATTCTAGCAGAAACTTCATGCCCTTGTGTAGGAACTGAACAGATTTTTCCAGGCAAGCTAATGATTCAAAGAATGTGCCCATCTCTGACCCCAGGGCAGTTAGAGGGGCCCATGGTGACTGACTTCTGTTCAGCCCTTGCCTGTGCCAATGGTCCCCTTGATCCCTGTGGACCCTCTCCCTCATTGAGAAGCCTGAAAACACATCTGATGGGGATAAAACTAAGACTCTTAGCTGCTAGTTATCAAGTTTACATGCCTGATACCTGGTCAAATTCTTGAATTAATCTTGAATTAGTGTCAACCTGAAATCCAGTCCTTATTAAAAACAACTTCTTACTCTAGTTTGCTAAAGATACAGAATACATTATTCGCTCATGTTTTCCACATGGGGTTACTGATTGTTAAGATTATTCTAGTGTAGGAGACATGGGATTTGGGGGAAATTCCTTACTGATCAGAGCACTAAACTTCTAACCACTGAAAATAACTTTGATGGAGAAAAGTTTTTACAAATATTGTTTCTCTGTGTGAATTGTTGTAAAAACTATAAAGTAAAAAAAGTTATATTAGGCAAAAATCAAAAAGACACCTAATATATATGTCTTATCACATATAGAGAACATACATTAGCTTTCACAAATTGTCCAAGACTTTGTCAGAGGACATCCTCAAAAAATATTAAACATGAAATAAAAATCAGAGAGAAAATTATCACACTAGGAAAATACTATGTATAAAGACAGAGTAGAACACAGATGGGTAGAGCAATTCTCGAGAAAGATTAGAAGAATAAGGATCCCACCCCAAGAACAGACTCAACAGGTGGAATCAACTTGTATAACCTTGAGGTTCTCATGTCAAGTGCAAGTGCTTATCTGACTCCAGCTGGGAGGAGGCGAAAAAGCAAGTAACCTCCAAAATGAGGAACTCTACAGATATTGTAATTTCATGAGGAGCATGTCTAAGTTCACACATCAGTGCAGGAACCCCAGAGAGCCTCTCTGAATTGCTCTATCATCTGTGGGGGTGATCCTATCCCCTAAGTTCAAGACACTGTGTCATGTCTCTCTCCTGTGCTCCCTCATAACAAACTATTTCTCTGGTTTGCTTTAATGTAACTAAAAGCTTTTTTATTTTTTTAAGATTTATTTATGCATACGGAACTGGGGTGTAAGCCAGAGGAGCAGGGGTGGTAAGAGGACTCACCAGAGACAGAGTGGGGAGCAGAACAGGCTGATTGACAAAGTACACTGCTGAGGGGAGGAGTGGGTGGGTCAGGAGAGGTCTGCCACCATGTGGGTCACCTCCCTGGCTGGGAACTGAACTCATGCTGAAGTGGCTTTAGCTTTGTAGTGCTGTGCTTTAACCTGATGTCTCACCAGGGAGGGTCACTAAAAGCTTTTATACAGAAGACTGATTCTCAGCATAGAGTACAGTGGGAAGGGAAAAACCAAAAAGGTGAGTGAAGGAGTTTCTGGGTACAGCGATGCTTTGTTGTTTTTATCAGATTGCTCAATACACACATGTTCAGTTTTTAAAAAACCTTCAAAGTATACTTTTGTAGTAACAGCATTCCTGAATGCATTTCAATAAAATGAAACAACGAAAAAAAAAGAGCCTGGTTGGATTTTGTGTCAGCTATGATACACGAGTATAGTCTTAGGGTAGAAATATATAGTTCAAAATTCAAGGACTTTTGAATTTCAAGTCCAATGCACTCAAATATTTCAAATGCCTACAGCAGAGTACTTAAGATCATGTCCTCATAACTTGAGTTTTGTGAACAATGTAATCTAACTCTTCTCTCCTTCCTGTAAGATTGTTTTGTTTCTGAAAAGAATGAGAAATTTACCTAAGTGTTATTTAGCCACATTGATGACCATGCAGCCATATTTAACCAGCCTTCTGTTCTCCACAGACCATGGGACTTATGATGAGAGAATATAGTTACCTAGTTAACATTAATACCGACTTCCTAAGTTAGATAAGTCAGAAAAGCTGAGTTTTTCTCAGTAACAGTACATTTACAGTACATTAACATAAGGTTTGGGTATATATGTGTTCAGAAAATGTGCTGACTATTTTTTCCTAGATAATGCTAGTATTGACTTTCAGATTAGTCTGGCATAATAGCCTTGCTGAGTGTTCTGATCTAGAAAATAATATAATAATGTTTTAATTAACGCTTTATTAAGCTACAAATTTTCATTGTACAAATACACACATGCGCATACATACATGGTTTTAATCATTCATATTTCTCTAAAGCTTTTGAAACCTGATGAAAGTTCAACAGATAAAGCAGGAGTTAACTTAAAGTCTTATTCCCTAAACTGCACTTACACAATCAATGATCCTTCTATAGTAAAGTGCAGTCAAATGAAGAATGGCTGTCTTGTCCTTTGTGAAAAGAAAAGGAAAATAAGCAATTGGAAGTGAAGGAAGAGAGGAAATTAATCCAAACAAAGGTTTTCTCCAAAGTTGGGCACTTGGGACATACTGGATCAGGAATTAAAATGTATTAGGATTTCGATGATGGCTTATTCTTTTTGAATTCTGTAACAGATACCATAGACTAGGTGACTCATTTTTTATATATTTTTAATTTTTTAAAATATATTCATGGGCCCTCCCTGGTGGCGCAGCGGGTTAAAGCACTGCACTGAGAATCTAAAGCCGCTTCCACATGAGTTCGATTCCCGCCTGCCCCGGAGGTGACCACATGGCGAGGCAGACCTCTCCTGACCCGCCCGCTGCTCCCCTCAGCAGTGTACTTCGTCGATCTGCCTTTTCTGCTCCCTGCTCTGTCTCTGGTGAATCCTCTCACCCTCCGCATCTCTGGCCTGTACCCCAGTTCTGTACGAATAAATAAATAAATCTTTAAAAAAAAATAAAAAAATAAAATATATTCATTATGCCATCCCTCATTTTTGTACAATGTATGGTTTCCCGTGAAATTTTAGGTGATTTAAACACCAAATATACAAACATTTCTTGTATTTCTATCAGCAAAGAAGTCTAAGATCAAGGTGCTGGAAGATTTGGTGTCATAGGAGGTCCTAATTCCCACTTCATGGATGGAAAACTTTATCTGTGTCCTTATATGGTGAAAGCTCATGGGATTTCTTTTTGAGGACACTAATCTCACAAAATATCCAACCTCACAATCAAATCATTGCTTCCAAACAGCATGGCATGAGAGCTAGGTTTCAACATCTTAATTTGTTTTAGGGAGGACACATGTAGGCTATGGCAGGGGATAAAATTGCAAGAACACGAGCATCTTTCTTCTAAGATAAGAGGTAATATGTTTTTCTTTTGTGTGTGTGTGCATGTGTGTATGTCACACAGGCCTAAATCCCACAAAAAGAAGGGTAGATTTGGCACCTGGCCCCAGTTTTTCAGTCTCTGAGATTCATCCAGAACACCATGTTGGTCATTTGGGCAATGCATATTGACTACAGTCAACTGACTACAGTGACCTCATTATACAGTTCGACCTGGGTAAGGGAAAGATATTGGCTCAAATAAACTGCAGTCTAAGTGATCTCATTATACAGTTCACCCGGAAAGGGAAACACATTGGCTCAAATAAACTCTGGTTCCATCACTAGTCCTTTTCTGGAAAAGAGAACTAGGAGCTAGTCAACCTAGTCTGTGTTAGTGTATTTGATGAAACTTTTGTTTTTAGCACCCATGGTCTTCATGAACCTGGGTATCTAAATCTCCTTCTGGGATTTCAATAATACACAGATTGTGATGCTTGAGGGTATCCCACGATTCACATAGGTTTTTATCACTTTCTTAAAATCTTATTTCTTCATTCTTTGACCTCATAATTTCAGATGTCATGTCTTAAGCCTCACAGGTTTTCTTCTGACTGATCGCCTTGCCTTTTGTTGATATCCTCTATTGCATATTTTACTCATTGTGTTATAAATCCCAGCTTGTTTACTTTTTCAATGATCTATGTCTTTGTTAAAATTCTTGTTTTATTTAAGTATTGTTTTCCTGATTTTATTTTATTTCCTTTCTGTAGAGTTTATAACTCAACCAACTTCCATAGAGAAAGACTGTTTTATGTTCTGCACTCTTTATCAGACAAATCACAGATCTCATTTTCTTTGAGAACAGTTAAGGGGAAATTATTGTGTTCCCTTGAAAGTGTCATGTTTCTTTGATTTTTCATGTTTCCTGAAAGATGACTCTCCTTTCCTACCTTTTTTTTTCTTTTTGCTTTTAATGTTTATCAATTTTATGAGATGAGGATCTCTTTGCATGTTTTATACTTCAAGTTTTATTTTATGTATTTTTGAATATGAAAATGAATGTTTTAAATCAAATTTGGTTACATCAAATTTAATAAAAATTTGACTTCCCTTGGAGGGGTACTTTTGGATTGATTTCAATTTTTATATCTATTCATTTTTTTAAGTACTTTTTTAGCCTTGCTCTTCTCTTTTTGAGACTGTGATTGGGTCTGTGTTGGTGTACTTGATGGCATCCTGTGAGTCTCACTGTTCTATGTCCTTTACATTCCTTTTTTCCTTTTCCTACTCAGACTGGATACTCTCTATTGATCAGTCTTCACAATTGCTGATTCTTTTTTTCTGTGAATTTAATCTGATGTTGTATCCTCTTAATGCTATTTTCATTGAATTTTTTATAATTTTCAATTCTGTTGATTTTAATTTCTACTTCCATATTTATATTTTTTATTTGTAAAATATAAATATATCCTTTAATTCTTCAGATTTGGGTTATTTTAGCTTTTTGAACATATTTATTATAGCTGGTTCAATATTTTTGTTTTCTAAGTACAAAATTTGACTTCTCTTGGTGTCACATTTTGTATTGATTTCAATTTTTATATTTTTATTTTTATGCAGTGTATTTTTCTGGTTTTCTGCACATGTTATAACTTTCATTAAATATTTGTGGTATTAGATAATATATGAAAATATCTGGGTTTAGAATACTACACCTTCAAAAAAAAAAAGAATTCTACACCTTCAAAGTGTGTTATAGTAGCTAAAGTCTTCTCTTGCTGGTGTTATTTTTGTTGTGGCTTCTTATTTAGCACTTTCTTGGACTAATTCTGGACTTTCCTGTTTTCAGCTGCAACTTGCTTTTTTTCAAATTATTTATGTCTGTTAAACTTCTTGTTTTGTTTTGTTTAAGTGTTGTTTTTCTGACTATGGTGTTCTCTTGGGTTCCGAATAAATCCCTTTATTTTTATCTTTTAAAAGATTTATTTGTTCATGGTACATGAGCTGGGGTACAGGCCAGAGGCACAGGGGGGTGGTAGTGAGAGGATTCAACAGAGACAGAGTGGAGAGTAGAACAGGTGGATTGACTGAAATACATTGCTGAGGGGAGCAGCAAGTGAGATAGGAAAGGTCTGCTGCACCCTGTGGGTCAGCTCCCTGACTGGGGATGGAACTTGTGCTGTAGTGGTTGCTATAGATTGAGAGTGCTGAGACAACCCTTCGCACTCCCAGAGCCCCATTTTAAACTTATCTATATTTTTGTGTCTACCTTTCTAGGTGTAATATCTTGCTTAATATAATTTAATGACCAAGCAATGAGCATTCCTAAGATTTTCTTTCTTTAAAAGCTTTGTCTGTATGTCTGCAGCCTTTCTTCTAGGAGGATATCTGAAAATGCTCAACTTTAAACTTCAGACAGAAGTTTGCTCTCACTTAAGCCTTAGCTTTTACTTTTTTCTTACACAGAGCTTCAAGGTAAGCTAGGGGTGAGTGACTATTGTTTTTTCTTTTCCAAATCTACCCTGAGCATGCATACAGCTTTGGGAAGGGTTTAGATCCCTAGAAATTTGTTAGAGCTTTTTAAAACTCTTTATATTTGTCTAGTTCTCCACAATTCCTTTTAAATTCCCAGTCTGGCTCTCATATGTCTCAACTGAATCACAAGTTTACAGAGTTGAGATATTGCCAGTAGTTTGCCATAGTTTCAGTGATGTCTATGGGGTAAGCTTCTTCCCAGCACTCAGACTAAACTCTGAGTCAAATCAAATAGCCCACACATTCTGATTTCCATGGGAGTTCTGAGTTTGGACAACATATTGACTGTGCTCTGGGGATTGAGCTTTTAACAGAGCTCCAAAAGCAATCAGATCTCTCAATTATCTACAATACTGCTGGATTTTACTTTCTGCACTATTGAGCTTGGAAGGGAGGGGGAATGGGAAGAATTCCAAAAAGAATCTTCACAGATCCCATTGTCTTATCAAGTGTTAGTTGTTTCCTTATGGGATAGATGATTTTCAATTCTTCCATTGGCTTTTGTTATTCCGAAATGACTAATTTTAGTTGTTTGTCTGATTTTTATTGTTTCAGAGGGAGAAAGACTTCATCAAGTGCCTCACCTTTCCAGAAGGTAAACTCTTTCTTTTAGCTCTATGTAGTAAATAACTCAGTACCTCAATGATTATAAGTGTAGTCCACTATTGAGCAAATGAAGAAACAATAAGAATAAAAGTCTTCATGGATTGTGAATATGCAAGCAAAGTTGTCCTGTGGCTACTCATCTACAGTATTGTGGCTGTCATTTTCTTAGAACTGAAGGTATCCCTATGGAGCTTTCAGAATTTAATTGGTCTAATTAGGTTTTCAAATTGTGAAACATTTTGTGAGGCTAGAAGAACCTTTATTTCAATCAAGTGCACTCCCATCAATTTGCCCACCCAAGTACAAAACATTCACAGATAGTGAATCTGTCAGAAAACAACCCTTTAAGCTGCTGTTTAAAAGTTTCATTTAAAATTTTTACTAGTGATGCTTTGTGTAAAATTATATAATCATTTTTTATCAGAAAACAGTATCTGAAAGCCTCTATATAAAATATACTTTATAAATAGAGAAAATTACAAATTTTCCCAGCATGTTGCTCAGAAAAGTACTTCATTTAAGTTATAATTTGCCTTTCAGATCATCAATTTTCTCATCTGTAAGATGAGCTTAATAGTACTGATGAACTTTATTGGACGATCATTTTATTAAATGTTACTGTGTACATCTAGTATCTTCCAGGTTTGTTACTGTAGCTCTTAACTGTCACACATCCTTTCCATTACCCACTGAGTGATTGCATAGGTAGCGCTAACTATTTTTCTAAGAGTTACTGTGCCAAAGGAACAACATTTTATAAATTAAACACTTTTAAATGTTTTCAAAGAAAAATTTCCTCATGGTTCAGGCAGGGTAAGCATTTTGAAATATGTCTAGGTCATTTACTATAAGAAACACTACCCTATAAGCAAAACTATGGACTAGATTCTCATGTGAACTAGGGGAACAGTCACCCGGCAAGCCCAGACTCCACTGTCTTTTCACTTTCATGAAGAAGAGAGGTCCAAGAAATGCCTTAGAAGGTCACAGTCAATACAAACAGACACCATGAGAAACTGAAATGTAATTGAATGATATAAAATACTTCCCCACTCCAAACTCTCACTAACATCTAAACAGGATTCTAAGTATAACAAGAGCAGATTATAACCAAGAGAGCAACAAGACACAGAACTATTTAAGAAGGAGTTACAAGGGAATTTCAAAGGCAACAGAGTAAAATAAACAAGAAATAAAGAAATGGAAGCCTCTAGCAATTCAAGTTACAGGAAACATTAAACACACGTCAATTCCTAGCCAGATCAACACACCAAATCACAGTAAAACTAACTCTATTAGTTTCTGTGACTGGATAGATCATGTCCATTTTGCAGCAAATATTAAGAGGCATGGTAAAAAGTAAGGAAAAATAGTCTCAAGAGAGTAAGCAAATTAGAACCACACTTAAATATGGCAAAGAGACTGTTATTATCAAAGTGAGAACTTATATAACTGCATAATTGACATTTCATATTCAAATTATAATAAGCCAGGGTTAAAGGACACTTTACCTTTAGAAAGAGAAGGATATAACGATTACAATATTTGCAGAACTTGTTATACCAAGAGATGTATAGAATGAAGTATTTAAATCATGGAAGAAAAACAAACAAACACCTACTAACCTAGAACCCTTTATAGAGTGATGCTTTACTTCGAAGGTAGGAAGATTAGGATTATTCTTTTATAAGATTTTTGAATTCCATGTGAAACGGTACATTGTTATTAAAGGAAGTGAATTTCGATTAATAATAAATATATATGGCAAATTTCAGGAAAACCTGTATTTATTTTTTAAATACAATATATATGTGAACAGAGATGGTATCATGGTGTCAATAGTGACAAATAAAGAGAAGCCAGAAAAAAAGAAGTCAAAATAGAAACAAGGGAACCCTCCATGGTGGCATAATGGGTTAAAGTATAGCACTACCATGCTAGCCACAGCTGCTTCAGCACTAATTCGATTCCCAGCCAGGGAGGTGACCCATATGGCACAGCAGACCTCTCCAGTCTGTCTCGCCAGCTGCTCCTCTCAGCAGTATACTTCATCAATCTGCCTGTTCTGCTCTCCACTCTGTTTCTGGTGAATATTCTCACTGTCCCTGCATCTCTGGCCTGTATCCCAGTTCTGTATTCTTAAATAAATAAATCTTTAAAAAAATGATAGACACAATGAACAAGTGTAATTGAATCAGAAATATGGTAAAGCCAACTATATCACTAATCATTTTTAATATGGCTGATTTAGATATACCAACTACAAAGGGATTGTTAGAGTGAATAAAAGAAATAAGATTAAGTAGATGTTATTTAGAGGATACCGACTTTAAATATGAAAACCTGTCATTTGTTGCCAAGTGTTTGGTTGGGGGAAGGATAGTAGGTAAAGTCCAGGAGAGTTTTAGTATAGTGAGCTTTCTTTTATTTTCAGCTTGTAAAATAATTTTTATTTAGCATTTCAAGTCTGGAGAGTTAAAGAAGATAAAAAAACTCCATCATTAAAAAAGATGTGGTACATATATACAATGGAATATTACTCAGCAACCAAAAAAGAGAAACACATGTCTTTTGCAGCAACTTGGATGGAGCTGGAAAAGATTATGCTTAGTGAGATAAGCCAGAAAGAGAAAGAAAAATACCGGATGGTTTCACTCATAGCAGGAGTATAATGGACCAGGCGAGAAAATAACAAAAATAATGAACAACCATATACCAGAGACATTTTGTGGGGGTGGAGTGGGGAATGGGATCAAAAATGGTGGGGGGAAGGGAGGGAAATGCACGGGACTATGGTGGTGGAACACGGGTGATTTGGTGATGGGAAACCCGCGGAGATTACTATCGAGATGGAAAAAAAATGTGCAAAATGATGTAAAAATAAACTTTTGTAATAATTAAATAAAAAAAACTCCATCATAAACTCCGTCATCAATGTTTCATTCAATTGAAAAGATCTCAAGTGGTTTTAATTCAACTGGATGATAACTGACTTATTTTTTTAGAGGTTTTAATTTTAGTATGGGAAATATTCTGCATGATATTACTGTGGTGAATACACGGTATTATTCATCTGTCAAAAGTTGGAGCATTTTACCTAACAAAGAGCAAACAATATTATAAAATAAGGATTTTAGTTAATAATATATCAATATTGATAAGTCAATTATAACATAAGAACTTACCTAATACAAGATGTCAATTATAGGGAAGCTGTGTGTGTATGGGGGCGGGGGGATTTGGTACTTTCTGCAATATGTACTCAATTCCTATGTCAATCTAAAGCTTTCCCTAAAAATAAAGTTTACTGTGGACTGTGGTGGAGGACCACAATTCTCTGGTAGTGGGTGTGGTAATATATATCTGAAGAGGTGTGATCCCATATCTTTGAACCATGTACAGATTTATAAACCAATGTCCCCTCAATAAAAAATACAAAAATAGATGTATATAAAAATAATCCATTAATTAAACAAAACTGTTCCTAATTAATACAAGTCAACTATCCAGAAGACAAACTAAAATTCCAAGCAAATTTCTATAATCTGGTAAATTTAATATAGGAAAAACTTATAGAGAAATATTTTTAGTGGTAAACTATTTAAATTTCTCCCAGTCTTGAATCTGAGAAACAAGGAAGACTTTCTAATCTATATTGGTCCGACTGTACCAGAATTTTAGATAGTGGGTTAAGGCAAAATGACATAGCATAAAATAAAAAAGAGATCCTCCCTGGTGGCGCAGCGGGTTAAAGCACAGCACTAAGAAGCTAAAGCCACTTCTGCATGAGTTCGATCCTCGCCTGCCTGGGAGGTGACCACATGGCGAGGCAGACCTTTCCTGATCTGTCTGCAGCTCCCCTCAGGGGCAATGTACTTCATCAGTCACCCTGTTCTGTTCCCCACTCTGTCTTTGGTGAATTCTCTCACTGCCCCTGCACCTCTGGCCTGTACACCAGTTCTGTATGCATAAATATATAACTCTTTAAAAAAATTAAAAAGATATATACTTTGGAAAGAATGCAAAAGCTATTATTTTCATAGGTAATATAATTGTGTTTACAGAAAACCACAAAAAATCTAATATTTTTTACAATTATGAAAAATTATAGGATGGCTACTGGAATTATATCAAACTACAAAATTTATGTGTAAAATGTACAATTATTTTAAGTACAGAAAATCACATTTCACCAAAGAGCTACATATATGGATGATTTGGAAGGGAGGCTTGGGAAGATATGTTACTCCCCAAAGTATATAAATACTAAATTTAGGAAAATGTATTTAAGAATAGGAACAGTTCCACAGGTGCTGATGGTAGAAGTATCAGTTGGAAATTTTAAAAATATATATTTTATACTTATACTCTCTTATAAGTTATAATATAGCACCCAGCAATTCTGCTCCTAAGTATAGATCGAAGACAAATGCAAGTGCATCTTTACTGGAAAGCATATACAGAATAGTTTATAATGATATTATTTTAAAGAGCCCAAGCTAGAAACACCACCATGCATATTGAATTAAGAGAGGATAACTACTCATGTTATATTCTTTCAATAGAATAATACATAGCAATGAAAACAGTGATGTTCTACTATACAAAAAAGATGATTATCACAAACACAGATTCAGAATATAAAAGATCATATCCCAGCACCACTAATTCATGGATACAGAAGTCAGGCCTGTGCTTGACTCTGATAGGGAGTCATGGCAAAGACAGATGAGAGGTTTCAAGGCACTGCTATGTCTGCATTTTCAGCTGTAAAGTGGTCTTATATTAAGTTTCAGAGAATTCATAAACCTACCCACATAAAATATGTGCACTTTTCTTTGTAACATATAGTGCAATAAAATTAACCTCCAAAAATTCAAACCTTTAGAGTTGCAAAGACTCAGTGTCACATCTGTAATGCCTGTCATAGACCAAGTACTCCCATCAGCAGCAACTGATTACCAGGCATGACTTCAGGCAAGAGACATGACATTTATGAGCCTTGGTTGCTTTAGCTGAGTAATGAAACTTTCTTAACTCCCTGGGTAGTTCTAATAACTAAATGTTGTAAAATGCAGAAACTCTTACATATTATTTCATTTAACTTAATAAATGTTTAGAAAAAGCAAAAATAATCAAAAACAAATCAAACTAAGTCAAGAAATTAAAGGTGGCATATACTGGCTTTAAAAAAATTTTTTTTTTGGAAAAGAGTAGACAATTACTGCCTTTTAATGAAGTAAATGTTTTAACCAAATTTAAGTTATTGACTTAAAGCTGTGGGTATTTTTTCTTTCCTTCATTTGTGAACGAAAATGATTTTGAGAACAGACTGCTTATAAAGGGAAAAATTAGATATTTCCTCTGATTGAATGTTGTCAATCTTATCTGTAAGAACTTACTGGCTTTTTCACCCAACATCCATCCACTGCAGAGTTGATCAATTTGTGATTCCAGATGACAGCCTGAGTCAATAAAAATTAAAAGATTGTATTTCAATATGTCTTTACATATTGGCTTGAAATATACCTTCCAATATTATTCCAATATTATACTTCCTATGTATCAAATGGCTTTGTGCAATGACAACAAAGGACCTTTTATATTTATAAGACACTCACTCATATATTTGAAAACAACCAGTTTAGTATGCTGTAGTCTTCTTTTTCTGACATAAATTCAATATTGCTGAAATATATAATTAGGTTATTCATTTTCTAATTTATTCAGCTATAAAGCAAGCCTTATTGAATCCTAACTATTGTTATTTGGGAGTCTGAGATAAAGAATAAAATCAGTTTTTATAATAAAGGAAATCACTAATTCAGGAAGATTATAATACTGTGTGATTCCCTATAACTTGACAAAGAACTCATATAACTCAAAAGAAAGTAAACAGGCCCTCCCTGGTGGCACAGTGGGTTAAAGCACAGCACTAAGAAGCTAAAAAAGCCACTTCTGCATGAGTTCGATCCCTGCCTGCCCCGGAGGTGACCACATGGCACGCAGACGTCTCCTGTCTCACCTGTTGTTCCCCTCAGCAGTGTACTTCGTCGATCTGCCTGTTCTGCTCCTCACTCTGTCTCTGGTAAAGCCTCTCACTGCCCCTGAGCCTCTGGCCTGTACCTCAGTTCTGAATGCACAAATAAATTAAAAAAAGTGAACAGCCCAATTAAAAAAAAAAAGCAAAAAAAAAAAAATATATATATATGGGGGGCAGCAAAGCTAAAGAGACACTTCTCCAAAAACATACAGATGGCCACCAGAAACATGAGAAAATATTCATCATGACTTAACACCAGGATAATGCAAATCAAAAGATACTACCTCACACCTGTGAGAATGGCCTCATATATAAAAGGCCAGAAACAACAAATGCTGATGGGTGTAGAGGAAAAGAAAAAAAAAAAAAGTTGCTTACTTAGTATGCATGTAGACAGGTCCAGTTCCTATGGAATTGATAAGAAGTATTTTTCCAAATATTAAAAATGGACCTTCCCTATGACCCAACAATTCTGTTCCTAGGTATCTACACAAAATATAAAAAACACTAACTTGAAAAGAAATATGCACTCCTATATTGCAATCATATTTCTAATAGTTAAGTTATGGAAACAGCCTAAATGTTCAAGGACAGGTAGATGGATCAAAAAAAAAGGGGGGGGGCATATATAGACAAAAGAATACTACTCAGCTATATGGAGGATGAACTCTTGTCATTTGTAGTGGCATGATGAAACAAGATGATATTAAATGAAGTAAGTCAGAAGTAGAAAGGCAAATACCAGACGGTTTTACTAATTTGTAGAATATAAAGAAATAAAACAAAGGGTCAGTAAAAATCAAACCAATATTAAACCCAAAACACCTGACTGAAAATGGAGGCACCCAGAGCAGGAAGATA
This sequence comes from Condylura cristata, assembly GCF_000260355.1. NCBI lineage: Eukaryota > Metazoa > Chordata > Mammalia > Eulipotyphla > Talpidae > Condylura > Condylura cristata. The sequence goes on from NW_004567126.1 coordinate 12,371,096, forward strand.
GTAGGATGGTATTGGGGTGGGGGGAGTGGAGAGGCCCAATGGAAAGTGGTAGAGGATTATTAAGGCACTGTAACTGGTAAGGGGGTGAAATATACATTTGGCAGAGTGTTAAACCTGTTAACACCCAAGGAAGACCACTATGTAAACTTACTTTAACTTGATAAACATAATGTGAAAAGAAATAACATGGAAACACTAATTCACAGGGTTATATGCACACCTATGTTCAGAATTATTGACAAAATCAAGTTAGGGACAATATAAATGCCCAGTGACAGATGAGCAGATGAAGATGTGATATATATACACAACGGAATACTACTCAGGTGTACAAAAAGATAATTTTTAAATGAACAATTGGTGTAAATGATTATTACTATGGAATGGAATAAATGCCTAATTTATCTTCACTACCTCACTTCTTTTTGCTTTTTGTTATCATCTTCCCCAAAATAATACTATATTCCTTCCTACCTTCCTCTAATATTTAATTTCTTTTCATTTCTTAGAATGAATGGGAGATAAAAAGACCAGCTTGGTCATTAATTCCTTCTGTGTTTTTCTTTGGGGAAAAAAAAATCACCATTATCAGGTAGCATAAATTCAGTTCCAGTCCATCTATATTTTTAGAAATTCAAATGTAATCTAATGTGAAGTATTTTGATCATCATTGAGGACTTCATAATCCATTTACTAAATTTGCAGATTTTCAAATATTTTGTCAGCATTATTCAGGTTTTAAAATTTTACTTTATTATGAAGACATCCAGAGAGAGCATGAGGCTATTTTATAATATAGAAACATTTTAATGATGTTATTTTAGAGTAAGGTAAGAATACAAGTTCAATTTACATTTTGTTTTATGAATTAAGCATTGAGAGTCATATAATATCTACTAAGTTGCAAATATATATATATATATATATATATATATATATATATTTTTCTTAACAGCTCTCCCTGCCATGTCAAAATGCCCCTAAATAAAATTTATCAAAAAGTCTAAAACAGAAATCCTGGAAACTGCTTCAGATTAGAATTATTAACCATCCCTAATGAATTCTGGAATTACTTAGGGGAGTGTTAATGAATGGATTATGTAAGTAGTTAAAGGAACTATTTTTAGGTTAGAGGTATTTTATATCTTTCAACCTTATAAGCCATTAAATATAATTTTTATGGTTAAAATAAGAACTTCGTTACTTTGGTTATTTATATTCATTCAACACATGAAAATAGTCCAGGTTATTTCAATTGCTTCTGAAATTCAACTTGAACTTATGGGTTTTCCACTGAAAATATTTTTACAGATATAAGCATAAAAATCACCTTAACTTTATAGAAGGTTAAAAAAACAAGTAACAGAAATTTATGTAGATAATAATTTTAAATATTAAAGTATCGTAAGACAATATATCTAAAACATAGATACCTAACAGATGTGGGAACTGTCTGACATTTAAAGAAGAGTAGAATCGTACTTACATAATTTTATCTTACTAGACAGTTGAAGCCAAATTAAAATGTTCATTACAATGTCAATCTTTCCTAATCAATTACACATTAATAAAAAATTGACTTGCTTGAACTAAGATAGAAGACAAGTTTTATTTCAAGTTCTACATCAAACCAGCTACATATGGCAGATAAGCTTATGAATTAATAAACCCCAGTGAATAAAATTAGAATATGACACGTTTGAGTTTATTAGCTTTTTTAAACTTTTAAAAATATTTTAAGACTTAAAATAGTCTGCATCCTCAAGGATAATTTGGTATCAAGAAAAGAGTTTAATATTTACAAAAGGTGCTTCAATCTGTTTTTTTTAAAAAAATTTAAATGAGACAAAATAATACAATGAAATAGTAATAATAATAAAATCTTATTGTTTAATTTTGATGATTGCATGCATACATAAACAAGAGAATCTTTAGTATAGTTACATAAATTGAGCCAGGGATTGTAAGCAGGTTCATAGTTATGTCTATGCATATATTGAGATTGGTTAGACTTTGTATATGGTTTTAGGCTGCATGATATTCCTAATATAAGCCTAGCTTATGAATCTACAAGGATATATCTTTTTTTAATAAATGATGTGGGAAGGTTTATTGATTTTTTACGATATATCTTAATAGAAGTTCATAACCCATATTTTAAAACTAAAATGTTAAATGAGCCCTTATATCACTAATGACAAGGCTTGAACTGAATATGTTCACAAAAACTAACTGCTCTAAGAAATGAAAATAAAAAACACACTACATGTTAAAAAATATTTTAAGTACAAAAGTAAAAAAAAAGTTTAATTGAATGCTTGAAAAAACATTTAGACAAGAAATATTTGAAAACTACTTAACTATTATGCTCTAGAGACAGGAACTGTCATATATTCTGTAAACTTCTGTTAATCAGCAGTGTTTTTCATATAATTTAGGCACATAATAAATGGCAATGATTTGTCAATGAACATCTAAGTGAGTCAAGGGCCTGGAAGTTATATGCATCTCATGGGGGGAGTTACTGATCTTCCTCAACACTATTTGCATTTGATTCTTAGAACTAAACAGAATCTAATCCTTCTAAATATTACCTTCCCTTGATTTAAATATAGTTCTGAGTCTTATTTCCCAAATAAAAATATAAAATATAACAAGTGTGAAAAATTAAGCTGACATGTGATTACAGAATGGGGTAAGAGTCCATAAGAGGAATATACCTAAAAAGGACCAAATCTTCCTGCGGGCTTGCCTTGTTAACTTGAGGGGCCACATGGAGAACAGATCAGAATGAATCTGGCAATGGAAGATATCTAGTTCTCCTGGTGGCTGTGTCTTGAATAAGATAACTGTCTATCATCAAAAGTCATGAAACTGGGGCACTGACAGTTTCCTCCAAGACCTTCTATTTTCTAGCTTTTATTGTCCTGAGAAATGAATAAATGAAGGTAAAATAAAGCCAGAGAAGTGGTTAACAGTGGATTAGAGGAGATGAAGAGGAACACATTAGGGGAGCAGCACCACCCGGATTATATTTCCATAGGGAAGAAGGACTGAGGGTTTTCACTATAGTCATGCCCAAGGGCACTGCAGCACCTTCACTTACAACTGCTCATGAGCATGTCTGACCTCTTGATACCTGCGAGTTAATAATGCTTCAGAGGTGACAGTATCTTATCACATTCAAAAGTTCTCCAGGGGCCCTCCTTGGTGCAACAGGTTGGGTCACAGTATTACAAAGTTAGTTGCAGCTATTTCAGCAAGAGTTCCTTCCCTGGCCAGGAAGGTGATCTACGTGGTGCAGCAGACCTCTCCTGTCTGGCCCGCTGCTCTCCTCAGCAGTGTACTTCATTGATCTGCCTGTTCTGCTCCCCATTCTGTCTCTGGTGAATCCTCTCACTCACTCCCTGCACCTGTGGCCTGCACCCCAGTTCTGTATGCATAAATAAATAAAACTTTTTTTTTTAAGTTCTCCAGATCTAAGTTTACTCATAGGCAGATTAAAGTCTGATAATTCACTTGAATTCAGCTCCATTAATACAATTGATTCATTCTCTTTAGAATTTCAAATATTCATGGTTAGAAATGTCATTCTAAGCAAGGCATAGTACCATGTAGATACCCTCCAAACACTGAAATACTTACAGAGATGCATAAAGAAACCTCTCAATACAGGCCTAAGGACAGTAACAATATGTAAGAGATGGGGGAAAATATTGACTTCTTCCTTAAACTTGCATTATGTTGATTTGACATTTTTAAAAATTTGCCAACCATGAATAAAACAATTAAAACTCTTTTTTTTAAACTGCAAAAAGCAAAAGTCCATATTTAATCACTGCTTTTAAAAGTTTCTTGGAAAGCTTAATTAAATAGCAATTCATCTGTGCATTCTGTTCAGTCTTCTAAAACCTGATAATGCTTAATTAGAGAAAAAAAAAACCTGCAGCTTTTAGTTTTTTATTCTGTTAGATCAAGAGGAAAATCCACTCAACACCTTTGTCAACATCATTCAGCATTGTTCAATCACAGGTTGACTTCACTTAGTTAAATATCCATCAGGTCGTGAAATCTTATTGGAATCACACTTTACATTTACTCGTGTTTTTGCTTTAGGGTTAAATATAAAATTTGAACTTTTTGATGGAAGACCTAAGATGAGAAGCAGTTAAATTCTTAGTCCGTTGCAGTAGACTTAAGTTCAACAGTAGTTTAAGATATTCTGTGTCAACATTTTCTAAATCTAAGACCCACTTTGGCTGTCCATTTGCCTATTATTGCTCTTTAAAAAGCTGGGTCTAGGCCAAAGTTTGCATCCCCACTTTAAAATTGAGCTGTCATGAGTCTCGGAAGGCACCTCAGTTAAAGTCCTTATTGGACGGAACTGTGCATTTATCAATAAGGAGCATACCCTTTTAACCCTGTTCTCATTAAGAGAACTCCTGTGCTTTTCTTGAAGCTAGGGAATGCCAATGACTCATAGATCCAAGTGCTCTAGAGCTATAAGATATCTCAAGCGATGATTCCAGATAGACTCCAAGCACATACAATTCTAAGAAAAACCCTCAACAGGATCATTCAAAAAGATTCACTTTCTTAGAGTTCAAGTTGTCAAACAATCAGTTCTATCAAGGATATGCATTGTTTTAAAAACCATCAGGCTGATATTTGCAATGAAACCTCAAAATACAATGTACACTCGACATAGGCCTGAACCATGTTCAGTATTGTGTTTTGCTTTTCTTTTTTGCTTCATTGACTTCTGTATGAAAAGCAAGATAGAGAATATGATCTTTGGATTTAATCAGGGAGATTTCTTGAGCATTATATGGGACTTGGATAGTATTGTTGCAAAAGGGCAGAACTGATGAATGGATTTATGTTAGAAATACACAGAAAGCTGAGGAGTGCACAGAGTTTATAGAAAACTAATAAAGAAAACCAAAAAAGAAATTTACCTGGACTAATTAGACAGAGAGAGTAAATATAAAATTATCTATTTATACAGTTTTGTTTTTTTATTTTTGTTTTTGCTTACAGGGAACAAGATTCTTAATCTTTTCTTGGAAATCCATGACTGTAACTTTATCTGAAGTAAACTTTAAATCTCAGTTTCAGGGATAGGGAGGAAGTAAAGAAATATTTATTGAAAGACTAATAAGTTCTTGGCATTTCTACTCCCTAGCTAATTATTTCACAATAATCCTGTGAGGTAGAATGTGTTGCTTCATTTTACCAAAGAGAAAACTAAATAAGAAAATAGCCTGCCTGAAACTACAGTGGGATATAGAACTATACTTATTTAAAATGTGTCCTGCTGGCGTTTCTTCTTGCCTGGTTATCTTTAGAGAAGAAGAGCCTATCATTTTCCCTCTAAGTTGTGTTCTTACACCCAACCGTGATTTAGGAAAGCCTGAAGTAACTATTTCCAGGGGAAAACTTCTTTCCTCTTTGTCTTTATCATGTAAGAAAGATGATGGAAATTTTTATTCTTCTGGTACTAAAATCACCACTCTCCTTCTAGGACTAAGCAGTGATTTAAAGACTTGCTTAATTCTAATTAATTTAATGCCAAAATAAATTAATGTCTAAGAGAGGAAAGTTGTTAATTATACCCTAGTAATAAGAAAGGCTCTCCCAACCTCAAATGCTACCAGCAGCCAGCCCTGCTCTTTCCCCCTTCTAAATCCCTTAGCTCACATTACTACTTAGCTGAGGATTTTTAATTTAAATTGGGTGGATGAACATTCAGAGTTTGGATTCTGAGACTTCAAAATCTGTTTTCTTAGACTCAGGTCTTTTCGTTTTTAAAGATTTATTTATTTATGCATACAGAACTGGGGTATAGGCCAGAGGTGCAGGGGGGAGGGGGGAGAGGATTCACCAGAGACACAGTGGGGAGCAGAACAGGCAGATCAAGGAAGTACACTGCTGAGGGGAGAAGTGGGCAGATCAGGAGAGGTCTGCAGGCCATGTGGATCACCTCTGGGGCTGGGGATCGAACTCATGTTGAAGTGGCTTTAGCTTCTCAGCGCTGTGCTTTAACCTGCTGCGCCACCAGGGAGGGCCAGACTCGGGTTTTTTATGATGAAAAGCATTCTTTCTCAGTATAAGATTTATTTATTTGGTTCTTAATTTAACTTGGACTCAGGAGTTTATACCAGTTGCCTGATGGCTAGGCAATGAGGATATGAAGATGAATAAAATATTCTATGGCCTCATTTATTCAGTAGTGCCTATTCAGAGTTTAGACTGGAAAATCAACACTCAAGCTGACCCTACAATATGGACAACATAGATGGAGAAGGTCAAGTCCAAGGAAGGGGTATTGCATCAAAGGCAGGTACAAAGGTGGCTTGGGAGAGGTATTTGAATGCTTCCATCTTGATGATGGAGAGTCATTTGGTAGGCACCAGGGAATGGGAATGGCAGCAATAATTCCAGGCAAAGGGGAAAGTAAGACAACTGCCAGAAATAACAAGCCTGTTCTGGACCTATGTAGGCTGTTCTCTGTGTTAATGTCAATCAAATAACAGTAAGAGATTCAGCTACACACAGATGAATGAACGGTCATTAAAAGTGGTAACATACAGTAATTTGCCTTTTCAGAAATCACCACAGACTTTTTTTGCAGACATCTACCCTCCAAGTGTCCAGGGAGGAAAACCCCAGGCCCTCTTCTGTGCAGATGGAAAAATATGAGTGCAAGCCAGTTAGGTCCTATTTTTGCTCTCATAAGAATCTCTGTCTGGAAGCTAAATGATTTAGTTAGTTACCTTAGCTATGAAACTGGAAAATGCTTTCCTTTTTCTTAAAAAAAAATATATATATGTTCAAGAAAAAGTGTGCTTCTTTTCCTCTAGATTACAAAGTGTAACTTATGTTACTTGGAGTTGCTATAAAGATCTTGTGATGAACTTGGCAAGGATGAAAGTGGAATGCCAGAAGGAATCTGGAGCCTTGAAAATAACAGAGTTCCTATGATAAGTCACCTCTAAAATCAACCTCTGTTCAGACTTTATCAAGTTGGAGTTTACTGATCCCAATGATGGTTACACATACTAGTTGTACAGAATCAAAAAATTTGATTTGAAAATTACATAGATTTTTTTTTCATACATAGAAGGTGTTGCATACATAGAAGCTCTAGAAATAATTTTGTTCAAGCACTTTTTTTTTCCTGAGTGAATTTAAAACCCACAATAATGAAGAGAAATTACCTAAGACCTTATATCTTGTTGGCTGAAGAGTCAATACCAGTTCTTGTCCTCTGGCAGCATCTAAAGGTTCTTTTTTTTTTTTTTTTTTTGGTAGTTATGTGTGCTGTAATAGGATATCTGTGCTCAGGTATATCATAACCTGTGTCCCTTGAATGTTCATCCAGGCATCTGTGAGTCTAATTTCTAAAAGAATGAACAAAAATTTAGGATATCTTGTATGTCATGTGCTAATATAGGATATTATAAGTATTTCACCAGATAATTTAATTTTTGCAACCTTTTGAGGTTGATAATCGTATATGATCTTTATACTGATGAAAAAGCTAAGATTCACTTCTATTAATGTGATTTACTGAAAGTCACAAAGCCAGGGATGGATAGAAAGTGATCCTAGACTCCTGGAAATAGAAACATGGCTAGAGTTAATAGCAACCAAGCAGAAAGAGTGGAGGGATTTTAAGAATCCTGAATAACTTCAAATTACAACTTGAATTCTTAGTAAACTTATTAATGACTCTTCTAAATGTCATGGGGAAACTATTTTCAAAGAAACAGATGAAACTTTGCACCTTTTGAAATGTAAGTAACACTTTCATGGTTTGGGATTGTCAACAGGAAACTTTTCTTTGGAGAAGTAGCTTTATCCCCAGTGACACCAGAAGATTTTGCATTATCTTAACAATCTGGTTAAAGCTAACGATAAAAAAAATATATTTCATGTAGTATTGCTGGTGGCTATCTAGTCATAAAATGAGGTCAATACATGAGAAAGCAAAGTCAAGTTGGGAAGAAGCAGATTCCCTTGTGCGTCTATCTATTCTGAATTCCATCTACCATTACCCTTTTAGTTGAATGAACAAATCTGTTTCCTTTTACATAAATCAATTTGCACTGGGCTACTCTCACTTGTAATTGAAAAAGACCTAACACATGCACCAATATGATGACTAAGTTACTGCTTTCATTTTTATTTTTGCTTAAAGTATCTGAACTTTTTTATTTCATCGCAGAATTCACATCCAGGTTATTCAGAAGTTTTGGTTTGATGCGTTCACCATTCATCTTCCACCAGCTCAATAAAAGCTGAGCTGCTCTTGGCTAGAGTTCTGTCAAAGTCTTCAAAGACACCTACTCTATGGGTCAAGTGTAGATCTCTACCCAATAACCATGGTCAATGACATTTTACATATAGAAATACATGTAGTTTTGCTTTGATTTAAAGATGATGTATGGGTTGGGGAAACTGTATATACTCAGAGGCATAGAATAGACTTTGGACCTCTAAGTCATGCTGTACTCCATTTTTTCATTAGAAAATTGTTCCCTAATTTTTTTTAAGATTTATTTATCTTTTTATTTTTTAAGACTTTTTTTTAGAGATTTATTTATTATCTATGCATAAAACCTGGGGTAAGGCCAGAGGTGCAGGGGTGCAGAATGGATTCACCAGAAACAGAGTGGGGAGCAGAACAGTCAAATCAATGAAGTGCACTGCTGAGGAGAGCAGTAGGCTAGACAGGAGAGGTCTGCTTTGCCATATGGGTCACCTCCAGGGCTGGGAATAGAACTCGCACTGAAGCAGCTGCAGCTGGCTTGCAGTGCTGTGCATTAACCCACTGCACCACCAGAGAGGGCCTTTACCCAAATTTTTAAATATCTTTAAACCAAAAACTTTTGATACAGTGATGAGATTTTTAACATATAGAACTATTAATTTAGGATAAAATTCTTTGAGGAATATGACTGAAAATATGATGGCAACTGGAGTGGACTGAATTGACTAACAAGTTGACCTTGCTTGGTACAACAGAAGAGCTTCCAAAAAGTTGCTTGTAAATTGAATTCTATTTTAAATATTACTGAGAGTTTTCCAGTGACTTATGTCCTACTGTGAATCCTTTAAAAAGTGAATAATTAGTTTCTAAATTTACCCATTATAGAAAACCAGATTTTTAAACATTGGGATTGCCTAAAGATCTTCTGCAGAAGGAGCATATCCTCTTTAGTCTGTGTTCTTCATCACTTTGAAGATTGCTGAATGTCCTTTTTCAGACCTATGCCAGCTTATTCCAATTCTCTATATAATGAATAATCAGATATTTCTTGTCCACAGCCCAAGAGTGATCTCATTTTTTTTAAATATTTATTTATTTGTGCATACAGAACTGGGGTACAGGCCAGAGGCTCAGGGGTAGCGAGAGGCTTCACCAAGACAGAGTGGGGAGCAGAACAGGCAGATCGATAAAGTACATTGCTGAGGGGAGCAGCGGGCGGTCAGGAGAGGTCTGCCACGCCATGTGGTCACCTCCGGGGCAGGCAGGAATCGAACTTATGCCTAAGTGGTTTTAGCTTCTCAGTGTAGTGCTTTAACCTGCTGCGCCACCAGGGAGGGTCTCATTTTTTTTTTTTTTAACAGCAAGAAAAGGTTGACTATATCCTCATGGTATCTGTTGATTGAGAAACTATATGACAGACATCCCTTTCCTCAACTCCTTGCCAAATACACAAACTAGCATGAATTTGGAGCTCTTGCAAATAATTTTTTTTTTAGTCACACTGTATCTTTGTACACTTTGAGAAACAACAGGGTGTTATGTGTAAGATAGCTTTTTTTTTTTTTTAAGCATTGATATTGATTCTCTTATTGTCTTAGAAACTTTGTGTAGCTCCTAGGCATTTGCTAAACTCAGGTTAGAAGCTCTTAGGTTAACTCACTGGAGAGAAACTGACCATGTAACTCTCTTTCAAAATTCTGGAAATGAGCCACTGCTCTGAAAATAATGCCAAAAATGAGTTTGACCTAGATCCTCTTGCAAATTGGCCCTAATCTCATCTTTTGTCATTAATTTTGCATGTGTGTGCTGTGACTGTATACATCTTATTTCCTTGCCATTATTCAGGAATAACCATTGGCTCTGGCAGCTTTACTTTCCTCTTAAGTCAGTTAATATGCATTTATCTGTGTTGTGTAGCACATAGTGGGTATTTTATGACTCTATGAATGTGGACTGCAATTAGTTCTAGCTGTGCTAACTTACTTGCCAGTGTGTAAGATCTTAAACTGGAAAACTGTAATTTGCACAGACTTTCTACAGGGTACATAGGAATCTATAATATTTAGGGAATCAAGTATTATATTCTCAATTCCCTATTTATGAAATCGATTTCTATTGAACTCAATTATAATCATGGTGTGTCTTTTACTATCAGTCTCTTTTGTCACTTAACAAAATAAAGGCAAAGCTTTCATTCCAACTTACTATGGAACATTATCCTGGGCTAACAAAGGTGGAATGTGAAACACAACTGTTGTCTAATCCATCGTTTTCTCAATATTTCATGATTCCCTTCTCTTTAATTATCAAGAATATTGTACATAGGGCTTTAATAACTAATCAAATATTGCAATAGATTAATTCTACTTGATCATTTGCAACTTGATCCATAAGAAATTTGTAACTGTATATGTGTGTAAATATTTTAACCATATTTAAACATATTTACACACAATACATTTTTATATAACATGCTAAGAAGTTCTTAAAATATAAATCCATTAACTTAGGACAAATTACTTGAGGAATATGATTGAAAAGATGATTTTGGGATAACAAAATATGTAAATATTGACTCTTACGGAAATTAAAAAAGAAAATATAAAGAAGTGTATATGTATTTTTAGAAATGGATACTTATGGGTATCAAATCACTATTGTATTGAATTCCAATATCAGGTATGAAAGCTTAATTTAATGTAACAATATCTAAAATATAAAGATTATATCATTTGAAATATTTACAATTTATGATGCAGAATGTTTACATCAATTATTAAAAAGTGTGAAGTTCTATGTCTTTCCTTAAGATTCTTCCAGGAGATAGAAGTACATTTAAAAGGAATCCTAAAATATTGTTTCTGAATTTAAATGTGCATGCATTATTTGAGGGACTTTCTTAAAATGCATATGCATCATCCAGTATCTGGAGAGAGAATAGGATGAAATCTTGCAATATTATAACAAGTTCCTAAAATATGATCATGCTGGTTGTTGTTTCTGCACTATACCTGTAGTAGCATGATTCTACAGTAATACTATTCAAATTGTAGGTCACTTTCATTATTGGGTAGTAAAGTCTGTAGTGGTTGCTGATAAGCATCTTTTTCAAAGAGAGAAATAGAGACATGAAGGACAACAAAAAAGAGAGAAGGAAGAAAAGATAAAATGAAAAAAGGGCAGCTATTAGGAAATTATTTCATAGAAGTTTTTTTTATTCTTTATGGGTAGTATACTTAGTCTCAATATAAAATGTATTTCTTACCATAGATTATGGCAAGGGGTTTAAAAGCCTCCATAAAGAGGAAAGAGTTTGTCTTAGATATTTTTTCTAACTGCTTACCACAGTAATTGCTAGATAACAGACAGTAAACAAGTCTGCAGAAGGAACTGATATTAACAAATACACCCCTACAAATAGAATCACATATTACTTTAAAGTTGGTAATTAGATGTCTAAGAGTTAGGAGGAAAAGATGCCCTGAACGAATTCCACACAGGTTTTGTGTATTCCATCCCCACACCAGACCAAAGCCATCAAGACATCAGAAACTACAGATCCCATCATCACTGACGGAAGGATGCTGGAACCTGAGGGTGGAGTTAGGCTGCCAGGTTGGGTATAAAACCAGACATGTGGGTTGGGGGTCTCTTGACCTCTTGGCTTTTGTGTCTCTTGTTCTCTTCTTGGCCTGTTCTCAGAGTCCATTGGGATTCCAGCTTTTTGCCTGTTCTCAGAGTCCATTGGGATTCCAGCTCAGCGGAATTGGTGGGACGCATTTACCAATTTAACCCCTTTTCTATCTCCCTGAAATATCCACTTCTTCATTTCCTCTTCTTTTGTAAGTAAAGTCTTTATTTTTTTGTGTGCCTGCAGCTGAGTATTATTATAAGCCACTTTAAATGCATGGGCGAGTAGCCGCAGTCAGGCAACCCATTTTATATGTGGGCTGTGCTGTAACATAAGCATTTATTTTATCACATCAAAATAAAGAGAAGGAACTGTCTCTCTATGGATGCTCCATGTTGGTGAGGATACTTAGGAAACACATCATGATGACATAGGAGAGAAAGTGGGAAAATGGATTTCTTGTTTGTTCTCAGTAGGTTATAATGTCATTGCAAATGAAACCGATGGAAATAAATTGCAACCCTGATCTTTGAGTGAACTTTGGTGACAGCCCAGTTTCTGACCTTCCTTATTGAATGAGGTAATCTAAATCTTGGATGGTTTTTGGGACATGTAGATAATTATTTATTTACTTTCAAGGTGAGATTTCTTCTCTTTATGCTTTTTTTTTCCCTGCTAAAGCAATCTGCTTGTAATATTTACCAGATCATTTTGTTAGGCACTATGTACTAGACAGATAATAACTTATCCAAGAGAGGTTGGGGATAATTCTGCCTGCAGGTGGGAGGCAAGAGTATATGACCTCTGGAACTCCTTTCCCAAAGTATGTTTCCATTTAATCCATTTTTCAGAATTTAAAAATTACACTCTTTGCAAAACGCCTCAAGGTGTGAAAACAATAAATAGAGACACAATAAATTCAAATATTTTAAACAAGTGTGTGGCAGCATTAAATAAAAGGAAATAAAAACAATGAAAAAACAGGACTGCTGCATCATCTATGCCCACCTACGGCATAAAAGCAAAATGGTTGTATTTTTACATTAGGATTCCTAGGAAGAAGGAACAATCTCCAGAAATTATAAATGACCATGCCTCTTGGGAAGCAGATTCCAAAATGAGATCTGGGAAAGAAAATGTAAGTAGAAATAAAGATGTTGGGCTTGCATTTTTAGATAAGGCCCATTGATAATTGAAGAGGTAGTATTTCTTCTCCTTGACTCTTTGAATGAATTTGACTTGGTACATCACCTCCTGAAGCTCAGTCTAATGACAGTGATGATATTTATCAGAACTTATCTCAAAACTACCTGGTAACTATTTTAGATCTGTCATGTGTGAGTTTTGTAAAAATAACACTGGGTAAATGAAAAGCAGAACAGTGCCCCTTCCATGTCCCCACACTCACTCCTACATCCTGCTGTTGTGTTACCTTACACGGCTAAAGTAACTTTGCAGATGTGATTGAGCCAAGGATCTTGAGATGGGAAGATTTTCTTAATTATCTGAGTGCAAGTTTTACATCACCACAAAGATCTTTATAAATGAAGAAGAAAGTCAGGACTCTGAAACTGATCCCTCATTCTCATTCCTGTATTGTTTCCTTGGAAGATGGGGAATGGACCACCGTTCAAGGAATATGGACTTCTCAGAGCTGGAGAAGTTAAAGAATGGATTCTCCCCTCTGGCTAGAAGAAAGACTGCCTTGGTTACACCTACATATTAGCTTAGTGAGATTACAGCTATAACTGTAAGGTACCAAGTGTGTTCTATTTAAATCACTAAGTTGGTGCTGATACCCGATAGCAGCAACAGGAAACTACAAGTGGCAAAAATAATTAACCAATCAACATACCTTGTGTGAAAATGTAAATACAGTCACTGTTATTAGATGGATGGGCTAGAGTCTGGTACTTATAAAAACAAGGACTAGTTTCATTCTCCTTATGAGAAGGCTTCAATAATGAATACAAAAATAAGCAAGTGCTACAAAACACAAACCTTTCATGACACAGTTATATTCCTAACACTGGCCTAATATGTCAAAAATGCATTCTAAGTCTTCCACAATACAGAAAACAAGAGTGGGTATTTTAACAATAACATTTTTATGATTATGTTTATAAATAAAGGCTCTTTAATATAATTGGCTTTCCAGAGGTTAAGTACACATAGAAATAGAACTTCAAGGACTGAAGAAACATATTTTTACATAATCAATGCCATTCAACTAACACATTTTGACAGGTACTTTGTGGGTCTGCTAATCTTAAGTAGCCTTCTTTGCCACCATTTTTGTTACCTACAGTTCTGTATTCCTATACCAGGTTAGACTTGCCAGATCAACCAGTTATAGGAGCCCAACTCTGCAAGGTGCCTTTCAAATCAATCAAGAGCAGAAAGCTTGATCACCTTGGGAAGGCCGTGCATAAAGAGGTATAATTGGGAATGCCCAAGGGGTCACTGGCCATGTATGCAAAGGGACCCCGAAGGTGATCAGTTGAGCTCCTTGTTGATAAGATTGAAACCATGCCTGAGGATCTAGTGCTTGATCTCAAGAATACTGAACCATCAAGCAGATGAGAAGTGCCTGGAGGACAGACTCACAACCTGGATACTATAGATGACAGCACATTTTCTACTTAACACCCATCCATTTTCTTTTGTTCTCTCCCACCCCCTTACAACTGATACTGTAAAGGTCAGGATCTTGCTTTTTGGCAGCATCTTGCATCCCACAGCTTGCTCCATGACTCCTGTTTGTCAATGCAACAAGTACTGTTACTCATATTTTTACAAAGGGGTAATTGAGGCTTAGGTAAATGAAATAAAATGGCAAAAAAAAAAAAAAACAAAACACATAAATCTTATTAGTGGCAGAACCTGGATTTCATCACCACTATATTTTGACTCTAAGTTCCATCTTCAGTTCCACATTCCTTTTAGAGCTTGGTCTTTATTGCAAATGATCCAAAATGCAGGTTAACATGCCATTCTACAAGTGGGTTTCTCGGTCTTATTGGACATGGGAAGGTATACTTAGTTACCTTTGAAACTATTGGGGCTTATTTGATGCTACTTCAAAATTAATAAAACAAGATAGTAGTTTGTTGGCTGTCTTTTCTTTATAAGTCAAGAACATTATTTTCTAAAGCCAGAGCAGTTGTCCTTGATGGGTACTATTGTTAACTATGTTTTTTACAAAAGCAGATTGACTGATTCTATGTTTATATTGTCAAATGTCAAAAGCATATATTGACATTTTAGTTAGTTTTAAAAAATAAGATATTTGTGTGTATGAAAGTTTGTGTGTGTTAGTATGTATACTTGTCCATGTGTGAGAAATAATGTATCTGTGTTTTTGGAATTTGGACCAGATGGTCAAGTTAAATTACATATCTGAGAATTTTCTGGCTTTATTTAGGATCTTATGATAACTAAGATAATTTTTGGCTACTTGAATCAACACCTTGCTAGTAGATTATTAAGTATGTTACATTATGACACTATTCCTTATAGTAGAATATTCCTTCTACTTTACTTTTGCTTTTTTTGGTTTATATTTAGAAATGAGTTTTCATTTTACATGTACTACAAAAAACAATGAAAAGTTCTGATATACCTCCTTTCACTCAATCTCTAGATGTGAAAATTTTACCACTCTTTCTTATAATTTACTCTTTCTCTCCATTCACACACATATATGTATATTTATGTATATAGGTATATAAATGTACACAGGTCTATAAATACATATATATTTCTATACAACACACAAAGGAATATGTGTGTGTGTGTACACATATATTTTATGCATACATATGCACTTACATGCATATTTATACATACATTTATAAGAATATATATTAATATCTTAGTTATAAGAATATATATTAATAGAAATAATATAATATAGTATAAGTTGTAGATATGGTGATTTTCCTCAATATACTTATATTTCTTAAAATAGTTATAAAAACAGAAATTAATATTGATAAGATGCTATTAATTTATAGATCTTTTATAGATCTCTTTGCACTAATTGGGGTACCCTTTTAGTTCAAGATTCAACTCAGGACCACACATTCCATTTAATTTTTATATCATTTCATCTTCTTTAATAAAAAACATATAATTTATACAGCTCATACCGCTCAACAATGAAAACATATAACCCAGTTAAAAATGGGCAAAGGGTCTTTCTTAATAGGTATGTTACCAAAGAAGATATACACATTGTCAACAGACACGTAAAATGTTTTATGTCATTTATCATTAGAAAAATACACATCAAAGCCACAAAGGTATTTCACCTTATACTAGTTAGGGTGGCTATTATCAAAAAGTGAAGAAACAGTTAAAAGTTGGTGAGGACATGGAGCAAAAGGAATTTGTAGACTGTTGGTTCAAGCAATAATAATTTGGAGGGTCCTCAAAATCTTGACAATAGAAGTGCCATATGATTTAGTAAACCTACTTCTTGGTATTTATACCCAGAATATGAAAGCACTAATTTAAAAAGGTATATTGCACTCCTACATTCATTGTAGTACAATTCATAATAGCCAATATGTGGAAAAAACCTGTATGCTTGATAAAGAATGCATGAATAACAAAGAGGTGATGCATGGGACTATGGTGATTTGCTGCTGGGAATTTTTCAGGGACTGTACCTGAGAGGAGAAAGCAAACATTGTACAGAAATGAACAATACACACACACACACACACATATGTATATATGTGTATCAAAGACCATACACACATGTGGCATATGTACAAAATGGAATAATACTAGTCCATAAAAAGATGAAATCTTACTAGTTGCCACAATATGATGTACATCTAATAAGTGGTATCTATCACATTTCCTTTTTTTTTTTTCCTAAATGGGAGTATTCAGCAGGAAGATTTGGACCAGGTTTACTGTATATTAAATGTATATGTGGGAAAACAGATAATTCTGCCTTTTTATTTATAGTTGCTCATTTAGGAGGCAACACATCCAAATTTGATAGAGAAACTTGACTTGTGATGAAAACAGAAAATAGTGACATTTTTGGTTTTGCTATTTGAATAGAGGGCAAGTGTGTTGTATATATGGGTAGATGGAAATGGATTTTCAAAGACCAGATCAAAGCCATCAATGCCTGTCAATCTCTATAAATTCTACATTTCTAAGATTTCTTCATATTTGGATTTTCCATTTGATTTGTTCTGTCAAATGGAAAATGAATGGAAATGATGATACTTTTAAGTGTTTGAATTCTGTGCACTATTCTCTTCTTTCCATATGTTGAACAGATGATTTAGGGGGAGATGTGAAAGCTGCAAGATAGAGGACACAAAATATTGAAATATTCTACATTTCTACGTTACAGCTTGCAGGAACACTGCTTGACCATCATAAGCTGATAAAGTGCACCAGAAATTAGCTTCCATTAGTTTAAACCTCAAATATCACACTCTATTATTGCTGTGTCAGAGTGCCACCTATCTGGCTATTAAATATTCTGAAGGCAATTTCAAGTCTAGAGATGAGTGTCTATTGACTTAATTCAATAATCACATTCCATTTCCATCACCTTAGTCTTTTGTTCAAAGTTGTCTGATATTCTCGTTTAGCAGAGTTTCTGTTTTTCTTCTAGATGACAAATTATGGGTTCATGAGTCCTGAATAACTGCAGCACTTTGACACCAGGAAGGATGACAAACTTCAAATTAAGTCCATAGTAGAAGACAATTGAGGAAAGAAGTGAATTAGGTTGTCGACAGCAACACTGTGCCAAACCCGAATAACTAACCTACTTCTATTTTCCAAGAGTCACAAGAAAATATACTGTTCTTATTGTTTAAGCCAACTATTGTTTAAGTAGAATTTTCTGTTGCTTGCAACCAAATGAATAATAAGTACATATGTACTACAATGATCCCTAATTTAATGATGAAAAATTGAGGATCAGCTTGCTGAAGTGGATGGTGTAATGCCATATATGGATAAGTCACTGGACCAAGAGTAGAAACCACACCTCTCCAAATCCGGATACCACTATTTTAATCACCATCATTGCTTTCTGCTCTACTACCATCACCGTCTGCCACTGTGAGTGTTAGCAGGAAACAAGAGAACAAGACTCCTGTCCCCCAAGATAGTATTCTTTCTGGAACTCTTACATCTATTTTCAGCAAGACAAATTAGAAAATTGATTCTTCTTTTCAAGCCCTGATCATCATAGAGGGGCCTCTATTATCTTTGAAGGAGTGCAGCCATAATAACAAGGCTCAGTGATTATTGGATTTGAGTTCACCGCCTTTGCTCAAGAGGAACTATAGAAAAGGGAACAGGCTGTGGAATCAGTAAATGCAATAGCTAAAAACAGCCATCAGCTGTGTCTGATGAACATCTGGGCCATGTTTTTGCTGGGTAGGGGGAGGGTACATGGATACATTAGTTACTGCATTTCATAAAAATTAACAGCTTGAATCTTCAGGTCAGCAAGTTTAACAAAAACAAATTGTTTATTTCTAGTGAGTGGAGCAGATGTGAATGTGTTTGAAAGATGTGTGTCTGTGAGTGTCTGTGGGTGTTTGGATGAAAACGATAAAGAGATATGTTTCCCATAGGCATGTGATGGTAAGATTAGATGTTTTTTTGCTGATGGTATAGAATCACAAAAACTGGGGGTAGGTATTTTGAGGAGGAGCCTGGAAGTAATGAAAAGATAAAGAGAACTAAACAAACACCTTGTCCTAAAACTGATTTTTAGAAGACCAGGGTTTATAAGATTTGTATGTTAAAGGAATCCAAAGCACAACAAATATTTTGCTGTTGAAAGACACAGATTTTCTTCTTTCGAAAAAATTTAAAGTGACAGCTCACAGCTCACCCCTCTATTGATCACATCCTCCCTGGCCCTTGCCACTGAAATTATGGTAAAATCTTCACTTTAATTTTGATGCTCATTATCCTTTCTAATGCCATAGGAAGAATAAAGAGGAACACGTTTTGGATGCTGTATCTTTCTAAAATAATGTAGAAGCAGATTACAAGAATTGTAAATATCAGAACTTCAGGGACTGTTGAGTCCATATAGCACAATGAAGTAGCCTGGAGCCATTCATCGTTCTGTCCCATAAGACAAAACTGGTCAAAACAGAAACCGAAAAAAAAAAAAATCATAACAAAAGTTTATAAATGTCAAAAGGAACAGCAGATCTTTTCCCATATTCAAAATCAGGCATGCACACACCACAATGTGCACACACACACACCGTTACTCAATGGTCTTATCCCCTCCCTTCCTGCCTGTCTTCCTTCCTTTCCCTCCTTCCTTCCTTCTTTCCTTTCTTTCTGTCAGGGATAATTTTTTTCACCATTATATTGGCTGTCAGGTCTCTTTTAATGGCCTCTAGTTGTTCTATTACGACACGTCCCTGAGGACTGCCCACAGAGCAGGACTGCCATCTCAGCTGAGGCTGGAAGGGGCTGGGGCTTTGTCCTATTAAGCTGTGACAACAGAGTTGCACAAATGTGTCTTCTCTCTGTCACTAAAAATTCTCAGGAGAATTAGAGTCTATCAATGGCCTGAGCAAGTGTTTGTAAACTCAAACTTGATGGGAAAGAAGATCAGAGCAGAGAGGACAGGAGAAAGACAAACCCTCAGGGCACACGAGCACAAACAACTGTTTGCTTTGCTGAGTTAGCACCATGACACAAAGAGGTCAGGTTGCCTGGGCAAGGTGGTCACAGCATTTCCACAGAGAATTGCAGCATTCAGAAGCTGCATCCAGTGCTCTCCAGTTGGCTTTTTCACTGATCCTAAAGGGCTCAGAGAGTCTGGGTACTCGTCTAGAGGGACAGCTCATTCCAGTAACAGGCTGGGCCTACTGCTCAGAGACTCCTGCTCCGGTCAAATCCATGTGGTCATTTGCCTTTGTATCAGGAATGGTTACTATGTCTTAAAATGCTTGAAAAAAAAAAATAATATTTCATGACAAATGAAAATTAAAATGTCAGCGTTCCTGTTTTCAAATCAAGCCCTGTCAAGCCATTCACTTGCAGTTGTGACTCATAAAGTCCCAATGTTTACTCTTTATCCTTTTACAGAAAATGTTGGTTGGCTCCTCTGTGTGGACATACAAGGTAATTTCCTGGAAGCAGATTAAACAGTAAGTGAGACATCATGCATACTGGAAGGTCCAAGGAAAGTTTTCCAAAGATGAAACTCTTTTGGTTTCACAAGATAGTAAGTTGAGAAACCATCCTCAAATACTTATTTAATTATCCACTCATCCAGTTATGCTTCATTATGCATCTATTACATGTGAAAGAGAATATCTGAGGGGGCAAACTATATAGTGGGGACTTATAGACTATCTGTTTCTGCTTTGGGGGTTCTCTTTTTTTATTTTTAGTATTTATTTCTAACATTTTGTTTAAAATAGAAAATATAACCCAAGAATATAGAAATTAGTATACTTACATGTCACTAGAAAAATTAGTCAGCTCAATCAACATGTAAGTTCTTGCAGATTTTTAATTTTGGGGGGGTCTCAAATATACTTTTCCACAACAGTTATTTTTTACCTTGAATTATATATCAATATTGCACTGACCCAAGTGTACACACTCTTTCTCTTTCAGTTTTATAAGAAAGGATAACATTTGCCATACAAGTGTTCTGTGTTGTATGTGTGTGTGTGTGTGTGTGTGTGTGTATGTGTATATCCCATTATCAGGTTCTCATAGAGTAAATCTTAGTTTTTCTGCTTTTGCCCAAAGTAAAAACATTAACTTTATTCATACAGTCCTTTCTGTGTGTGTGTGTGTGTGTGTGTGTGTAGAAAAAACTTTTCCATGCACCAATGCATCTACCCTCTAAATTAGCAACTATTAATTCTTGCATTTTATAGGCCATTAAGCCCAGGTAAATGGGGTTAGTAAGTGACAGAAATAGGAGCCCAACTCAGGTCTTCTAATAGCTCCTTCTCTTGGTTAGGAGTAGAAGAAACAAGAGGGGAAAATCCAAAAGAAAACCTAAAAATGTATTCTCAAGGACTGTTAACCATTGCTGCTGAATGGAAAAAAGCATTTCTTTGAGCTCCAGGCTCCAACCTGGACAAATCTATTATCCATTTTTCAGGTTTTGCACACTATACATTCTTGCTTTTTAAATTCTTCTTTGCAAAAATGAATGGAAGGAGACTGTGCTATAATTCAAAGTGAATTCAATTTGATTCCAAATCATCTGGGCCCTAGCCCTGCTCAGCCACTGATGTGTGCTGCTGTGTATCCTGTTTCCTCCCCAAAGTTCCAAAGGACTTGAATCTAACATGGACTTACCCTCCCCTACTGCAGTTCCAGAACCTATAGGTCTGACTTGGGCTCGAGCACATTTTCCTTGCCAACATTTATTTTTCATTGCATCCTATTATTCCTTTATTTAACTTTAATTTATTTCTAAAAGTATTTATTTATTTATGCACACAAGATCTGGGGTATAGGCCAGAGGTGCAGAGAGTGAGAGGATTCACCAGAGACAGAGTGGGGAACAGAACATGTGACGTGACTGAAATACACTGCTGAGGGGAGCAATAGGTGGGTCAGAACCCACCATGTGGGTCACCTACCTGGCTGGGGATTAAACTTGTGGTGTAGAGGCTGCAGACAGCTTCATAGTGCTGTGTTTTAACCACTTGCACCACCAGGGAAAGCCTTATGTAACCTTCAATCATTTGAATAGATGTTTGCCTCTTGTTTCCTCAAATAGGCCCAGGCCTTGTTCCTAGACTCCCTGAGAACTGATGCTAGCACTGATGCTAGAACTGATGCTAGCCCTTTATGTGCAGGGTTAGGGTTCTGCAGCCAGAGATACTTGTCCAAACGTCCTGCCACTTGTTATAACACCTCCATCAACTGGAGTGGGTAGGCATTAGTAAATACCAGTGTGGAAATCCTAGGAATACAGATATTTATATGTTGACCTTCAATGCTAACATATTACTAATATTGTTATAATATGTACATATTACTTTACCGCTTGATATGTGGATATCTTTGTCATAGTACTCAAGGTACATAGTATTGACTAAATTATTTTTCCTTAGAATAACATTTTGTTTTTGGCCAAAAGACATCTTTTCACAAATTACAGTTGTTCAGTTTTCCCTGAGCAATGTAACTGAAATACCACTGTTAAATACAGAATCCACCTTATTGTTCTCTAAATTTGTTCCTTTAGTCTCGACTCCCATTATAGCCTGTATTTCAATTCATTCATGTCATGTCTTAGCTCCAGGATTTTGGACAGCATTTTGACACAAAGATACCTGACGGCAGTACTTGTAAGCAAAGAATAATTTGGTTTGGAAATTGCTGACTTTTAAATTATTAACAGAAGAGCACACCAGGAGAAAGAAGCAAAATGATAGAATCACAGCCCTTTCTCTTGAAGTTGTCACCATTCTGTGTGAAAGATTGTTTGATGTTGCTGAGGTTGAAAAACACCCGTTCATTTTTTTTTCCTAAAGAAAAGCCTTTGTTTCTCAGTTTGATATTTTTCATGAATAATTGGAGACTGGGGGAATTGAAAAGGATTTTTGTCTCTGGCTGAACTGAACTGGTAAACATTCTTGGAAATCAAAACCTGCAAAATAGCAAGTGTTTTTTTATTCCGCATTTCCCAACTGTTTAAACATAACCTGGATTTGGAAGACAGAACAAAATAGAAACAAAACCCACAATAGTGATGAGGTATCTGCTCCACATTTTATAAAGCCACCAGAACCATATTTACCCAGATCTCTACAGTCTATTTACAATGCAATAGCTATTACCCCAGGAAGGGTTCCCTGCTTAGGTCAAGGACAACTCTGCAGCTCACCAATTAAACACAGGCATTGTATCTAGTCATTAATAACAACTCATTGTTTGCCATATGGACTGATTCATGCTATGTACTCCCTTCAGGGAGTCAATGTGTTAAGTAATTATAAGAATAGTGATGGTAATAATAATAGCAGCTATCAGTTAAATTTGCCAGGCATACTAAGGACTATATGATTTATGGCTAAGTTAATCCTTGTAACATCCTTCCAGGGTAGGTACAAATGAAGAACTGAAAGAAAACAATTCCTTTCTCTCTTGGGCTTAACACCATCTTGTCAGAAATCTTCAAGCCCTGAGAGGCAAGTAAAGGAAGAAGCAAATGCACAGGTTAACACTCTAAGGAAGAAAGATGAGGCAGAGATTCAAGTAAACCAATAACTTGTGCATCTGTGATAGCTGCAGAAGCAGAAAGAAAGACAGCTGGAAGCCCAGGATGCTGGAGCAAGTTATTGGACCTCTTGCTACTGTCTAGAACTCATCTCAATTGATCTAGAATATCCTTTACCCTCTGATAGCTGAGACAACCTTTAAAAGACCCATGCTCATGCAGAAAAGTCCCAATTTTGTCTTTTCTCCTGGACTTGGGACACTTGGGACTTGTTCACACATTCAGTTGTGGCTGGAGATAACACAATCAATCATCCCTTCTGCTGTGTTAGTTGAAGGAGGTAAAAAGGAAAGAACATTCTCCTAGGATAGATAACAGAAATAGAGCTAAAATTAAACTTAGGTCAGTTTGGCTCCAAAGAAGTTGCTAAATCCCACTATTAAAATATAGATTTAAAATATAGATAAGCTAGTGGGACACACCTAGAAGATGGAAAATGAGAAAGCAAGCATTCAGGAAGGGGTTATTCATTCCGATGAGGGCCAGGGAAGGGGTGCTCAGTGGAGGAGTTTGTGGAAATGGGAAATGGGATTAATAAATTCCCTAATGAATCAGCAAAAAGTTTAACATTTTGAAGTGGGAGAGAAAGTAGAGATGAATGCAGATAGGAAGATTCCTATTGATTTCATCTGTTCCCCTGATTGAAGGCCACAAATGCTTTCTCAGTTACACTGCCCTTTCAACTAACTCACAACCTGAAAAAAAGATCAAGGTAAAACTATCTCTTTTAACACAGGCTCATTCTATAGTCCTTCCTGTATGTCTTAACCTGAACATAATAGGTGAAGTGAGCAATAACAAATGATGATTACAACCATTCTTCCATTGGTGGCCAGAGAAGAGGGAAATAGGAGGACACTACAAAAGGGAAACAAAAGCTCTCAGAGTAGTATAGAAATACACCATACAGGGTGATGACCTGTGGCTTGACTAGGGAGGTTGTGGCTGGCAAGATTTATAGAAAATTGGGGCCAGCTGAGGACAGATGAAGGCAGAAGTAATGGCTCTGAGCTGGGGGTAAATGACCAGCCCAAATCCAGGTCACATGTTGCATTCATGACTTCAGGTGTTCTGAGCAGCCATAACAAGTATGTCTGATACAGTACAGCCTCATTAGAGAAATCTTGCCCCTGAAAATAGGATGAGAATTAGAAAAATCTTCACTCAAAGGAAATAGCTTCTAGTAAGGAATCAGGTTGGAGGCTTCCCAAACCACTTGAGGTACAGTTCTTTATTTTAGCCCAGTCACAGAAGACAAGGCAGAGGGATGAGTAAAAATGTGCCTGCTAGTTAGAGACAGAAGCTGATGGGGGCAGGTCAACAGCCTGACTTCACAGCAGGAAACAGATGGTGGAAACAAGGAGAAGGTGGTAGCTTTGACACAGTGTGGGGTGGAGCTGCTTTGGTGCTGGACTCTGGTGTGGGATAGTTTAAACCTCTTTTAAAAAGACTTTGAAATGATTCATACATTTTCGTTGTTGTTATTTACTTGTTCTTGAGTATCCTCGAGACCCTAATATGGATATTTATGCAGAGTAATGCTAATCAATGGTTTTAATTTGTTGGCTTAGTGATTAATATGAATAAGAGATTATATGGACAGATGAAAGTGGTAAGTCAAAATAATGTGTCCTTGACAGGAGAGAAAGAGGAAATCCTGTTCTCAAAGCTTTTGCTTCCTGCAGCCTACCCTGGCTAGTTGAAATGCAAATGGCATGAGCTTGATGGAGGAATCTGAGTGTTGGTGAGAAACTTTCCATCTATCTGCATGCTGCCAAGGGGGAGATAGCCCATAGCAGTGACAGCGCTGATTCATCAGGCAAATGGGTACAGGTGCCACGAAACTGAAACTACGATTACTCAGCTGTCACTGGAAGAGGTGTTGGTAGTCCTGGAAATCCTCACCCCATTGCTGGGGGCAGGGGAACTGGTCCTGTGTAAGCACAAAGCTAAACAAGCACTTTCCCTTTGTTTGAGGAAGGGAGACAAGGCAGAGAATTAGAATGTAAAACAAAAAGATCCTGGGAGAAACAGAATTAGTTGCAAAGAGGCTAAAAAAAAGAATCAAGTTCAAATTCTGGTTTTTATTGCTAGGATGTTAAAATCCTGAAAATGAGGACCTGTGTCCCAGGTAAGATTCTCCTCCTTGCTCTGCCATGGTGGTCTCTCGTTTCCTGCAACATCTGTGACAAATGAGAACTTGTAAGAAAATCAAATTCTTAGATATGTACTAAATCAGAAAGTCTGGGCTGGGACATAGGCCCTGTAAATGATCAGATGCAATCTGAAGTTTGAGATTATTGCTGTCATCGGTGACTGAAGCAACTGGTTCCCTTACACTCCTGTCAGTCTGAGTCACTGGAGGTCCCTCACTCAGGTGGGTCCCCTAGAAAGCAGACCACTGACAGATTTGGAATAAAGACTTTTGTGACCCTCGTGGGCATTGGGGACAATCCTTGTCGATTCAGAAAGAATCCGTCAGTTTAAATGACTTTTGTTCTAAAAGTTAGATACATGGCTCATACAGATATAGAATTAGTATATGTCAAAGATTTTATTCAACCCATTCATTGATGAGGAAACTGGTAAGATGGTACAAATGAAGAACCAGATACTTAAATTTAAAAAGGAAGGTGAGGATAAGATTAGAAAAGACACTGCATACTGCACTAAGGGGCAATGATAACATAACTTTTGGGGATTATCTATTTTTCTGAAACAAATTATTTGCATCTAGGTGACATATGAATTTGCAAATTTAACTCAAATTTGCAGAGTCTGGGCAATTAACAGCAGTAGTAAAGTCAAACAGTGCTACATTCTGGGAAACTAAATAGGGTTTGTTGGTCTGTTAAGTATTTCAGATTAACATTGAAAAGATAGGCGGCATCCTCATGACTTTTTAACTTTTGTGAATTATTCTTAATGCTACAAATTAGGCTAATTCTTGGTCAGGTTAGTTTGGGCTTCAGACTCATCATTCATGTGTGAGTCTGCATGGTGGTTTGCTCCCACTAGAACTCCATTCAAGGCTAAGTGTACATGACAGTGACTGCCTTTCTCCCCCTGCCCCCTGAGCCCCCCATATCACAGCCATCCATGGCCTGGTGCAGTCTCCCTGCTTTCTCTGTAACCAGCCTTCACCACTTCTGTGCGTAGTCTCTGTGTTCTTCCAGAGGCATCTGCAGGGACTGTCAACAAGTTCTAGTTCAAGTTCAGAAGAAGCAGTTCAGGGCAATCTTCTGTGTTCTTAAAGGCCCCTGAATGGGACCTTGATCATTGCTGGGGATTTTTTCAAGATGCTGATCATGTCTCAGGTAAGCCAGAGGACATTTTTTTTATATCTAAGGAGTGAGTTTTGAACATCAGGACTATAGAGACATAGAGGATGATGATGTGACTGGAATCCTGATGGGGTAGCAGCTGGGTAGCAGCAGTCAAAGAAAAGCAGGACCTCAAAGAAAGAAGTAAGACACCTGCTAAACACTTAACTCCATTTAATTTCTCCCAGCAGAAACGCTGAGAAAACCCGGCATTTCATCTCCAATCTTCAACCTGCCTGTTGTGCCTATGTGGCAAGAATTCATAAGTAAGAGTCAATGGACTCCCCCAAAGATCTGAAGCTAGAACCCACGGGGTTCAAGAACATGGGTGTGAGGGGAATTCAATCTTTATTTTCACTAAATTCTAACCAGAATTAACCATTATTCTTTCCATTATTAATGAAGTTAACAAATTATAATATTATTAGCTTTTGTGATGTTGTTATGGATATTTTCCCTTAAACTGATAAGAAGCAAATGCATAAATATACAGCTTACTTAAACACTTTTGGGTAACCATATATTAATATACATGGCTTATTTTGTAATCTTATGAATTTAATTATGAGCATTGTAAAACATTATTCTAAGAGATTTTGATGCTATGTCTAATTTCTAAAGGGGTTCATAACACAAAGAAAGTTAATAACCCCTGATTTTGTAACTTCAAATGAAAGAAAACAATACAAAAATCCATTTTATTTATCTTACTGCCAATTTGTGCTTTGCCAGTATTGTGGTGGTATTTTTTTTTTTTTTTGCTGAAACGGAAGTTGGAAAACAACATGCCCTTGATTATTATGTACTACATTCTTTTTCTTCTGAACTGCAGATTTTATACATAAACACACACACATGCACACACATATATGCATACACACATTTGTGTGTATTTATAGACTTTTTAAAGAAAGGATTCTTAGTACTTAAAGGTATAAAACAGTATTTATGATTAAGACTCAAGGGAATTGTTTTTCTGAATATTTAAAGAAAATCTAACACAGAGTCAATATTCACACACACACAATAACACAACTCATATTCATCCATTAAAGCAGAATCCAGGCAACTGATCTTTTTGGCCTCACTAAATCCTTTTTAGAATAAGAATTAATTCTTCTTAAAGCCTCAGGTAGCAGATAAGGGGCAAAATAGCCTTTCCTTCCAATTATATGCTTCTCCAGTTATTATCTGTAAGGAGGAATAGCAGATAATGAAAGGGATATGATTTTACCTCATGATCAAACTGGACTCTGTTTTTTTTTTTTTCTTCCATTTTTTTTATTTATGTTCAGTGTTAGGCAGTCTACAGGAACTCCTTTTGGGAATAAAAGGGACAAGGGCAAGTATTTATCCTCTTTTTCAAATTTGGCAAAGAGATGCAAAGCTAGGCAACAAAGGCTTTTTCTCAAAAAGACTTTAAAAAGTAGGGTCAGAAGCTGAGAAAGAAAGTGTTCAAAGGAAAAGGAGTTATACTCAAATGCCTGCTTTGCTACTTACTAATTGTATGATCAAAGACACGTTATTTAATCACTGATGTTCTTACAGGATGTGAATATGCTTACTGCAGCTAACTTTAAGGGCTATGGCAAATGAAGTGTATGTCCCTACAGACTCTAGGGCTGCATTTGCCCACTTTAATTTGCAAGGTAGGGAAGTGTGTTAGAAGTTCATGTTTAAACACAGGTAAAAATGCTGGGTGCGCAATGGAGATGACCCCTGAATCTTATATCTACATCTGGCTCCCCCCACCATGGACACGGAGCTCCCTTGGAGAGAATTGCTGTGGGCATTGCTAAGAATTTCTGAGATACAGGACATAAACATTCTAGTGTCCAGAAAAGAGAGAGAGATGATGAGCCATGACTCTTGTTTCACCAAGAAAAACAACCTGTGACCCCAGGATAGTCAAAAAGGAAGAGTGGAAGGATATTCTGAGGTATCATTTAGGTTTCTCTGAGAAGAAAAAAAAAAATAGGCGTGGTGTCTAGGTCATTAACATTTTGGGAGCAGGAAACCAGGATCAGTAGGTGGGTGACTCACCATTGTCCACTGACTTTATGAGTATTGGACACCAGTGACAATGGGGGGAGGATGTCAAACATCCCAATTTTTCACCATTAAATGTATGCCACTTTTGAGTATTCCCAGAAATGATTAGCATAGAAAGTGAGGGGAAATCTTGATGTACTTGATTACAGAGGTGAAGGCACTGAACCAGCAGAGTCTGAGTTATTTCTGTTAATGTTTCTACTCACAGATTGGAGGGGGCCTGGGGAAATTTGGGCTATATGAAGATAAATGAGAAGTAGTGATCCGTGAGATATTTTTGTAAGCTATTAAGCCCAATAAAAATGTAGAATTTGAGAAGTTGGTTCTTTTTCCAGCAAACTTCCTAGCACCTTCTGTGCAGTACGTAAATGCCTGTTGGTTGAATGAAGGTGTAAACACAAAAGAGCTAATTTTAGGGTTCAAAACACTGAGCAAAGTAATTTACACATAATATCCATATTTCAACTAACAACTATAAAAATCAGAATGTTTTCTACATTGGAAAGTCAACAGAGAAATTTTTTAGGTACTTCTTCAAACTCTGGAAAGAAACAAAGTAGAGCGAGGAAGAGGAAGAACTGCCTAGTCAAACTATTCATTTTCGCCACTCAGTGCTTAGGGGAAAAATACACACAGGTCCTGTCTTCACTGCTTTTCATGTTCTATTTTCAGTCATTTAGGTTTTCTATTCACTGAACTCATAGCCATATATTTTCCAGTTCCCTCCAAATTTGGAAGCCAGAAAGTGCAAAGCCATGTATTTTTATGACATTTTAGATTTTAAAAATGAGAACGTTCTGGAAAAGATTTTTTTTTTAAAGGATGTTCAAACTTCAATAATTATTCTGTGTCTTAATGGTCAAGTGTGGAAAATATCTGTAAACAAAATATCAAGTGGGTTATAAGCTTCCCCAAGTCAATTTGATTACGTGTAATGCTGATTCTTTCTGTAAATGATAGTAATTTGAAGTGGGTGAGGGTTAGCTACTCATCTGCAATCTCACTACCGATTTGTAATCAAATAAGACTTCCAATGAAATTCTATCACTCACACAGACATTTATTGAGCAAATACCTATTAGTAAAGAAGGCACAGGACAGTTCATGCATCCAGTTATGAAAGCTCAGTGCATTTTTGACTCTGATAGTTTTGTGTGATCCAACCACACTCTCATAAAAGATTTATTCAAGGCAGGCTCAATAATGTTCCGAAAGCAATATTCTGTTATGCTTAGAGTTATTATCAGCCAAATAGAAATCCCCAGCCCAGACAGGCTGCAGGGCCTCTTGAGAACAAGTCTAGGTGTCTCCTGAAGATGCAGGTGAAGAAGAACTGCATTTTACCATCACATTTATGCAGGGTTGGGGCTTGTCTAAAATATTGTAGCTAAGTCACTTATCTCCTATCACCACAGGTGTGTAAATACATAATATACTCCAGATCTGTTGCACACATTATAATAACATTCACATTGTCAGGGGTTAGCGAACATTTTTGAAAGGGATGGATAGCAAATATCTTAGGTTTTCAGTCTCTGCTGTCATGTCTATGTACCAATGTCTATGTCACAACAACACAGTCCCACTACTGTAGAGGAAAAGCAGATACAGATAACACGTAAGGTAATGGCCATGAATGTGTTCTGATACTCTAGTTGTAGAATCTTATATAATTTTTACATATCATGAATTTTATTTATTTTTACTGTTTTCATGGTTACTTTTTAAAACATAAAAGAAAAAACAAAAAACAAAAAACTGACCCTCAGTTCAAAGGGTGGGTTATTCCAAAGGAGGCAGTGAATAGTATTTGGTTTACACGGTATAATTTGCAGACTCCTTCATCTAAGCTATGAAGCTTTAAAGTCAACTTCTGATATTATATCATATGAGCAGTGACTGGAAAAGATGAAAAGTCAAAAAGACAGTAATTAGAGAACACCTAGTTTGTAGATGAGATTGGATTTACTCATTATAACAAAAAAGCTCTTCAAATTATGTACTGTCTTGTTTTCACCATTTTATGCAGTGGACAGGAGAATTCAGTGACATAACATCAGAGTTAATAACATGCCTACATGATCTCTTGTGTTCTCTTCTTCAAAGTCATACTTGTAAGTTTTCCTTTAGAAAGAAACAACAGACCTTTAAAGTGTAGGGAATCCAGTTTATTTTTGCTAGTTGCTTTGATGCCAATTCCATAGGCCTCTTTTCCATTGTGCTTTGTTTTGCCCTTTGAACTCCCAGAAGTTAATGTGGTGAAGACTTCATATTCTACAGGGAGCATGCTCAGATATTTGACCATGTAGTTGTAGAAGCTGTGACAAACCACTGAAGGACTTTAAGGACTGAACTGACATGATCAAATTTGTGTTTTCAAAATGCAGTGTTGAGATTTCCAGCTGCATTTGAGAACAGTAACCGAGCAACTAAATGCTGAGTTGACATGACATGAACAACTTACATAACAAAAGCAAAGATATAACTATAAAAGGCTATACTCATTTGAAAGAGTAGAAATACAGCCAAAGTTTTAAAAATGGGCCATATGATTTATTCACAAAGAGAGCTGACAAAATAGGCATAAAGCATGAACTGTGTTTTATCTTACATTTAACCAAAATGTTACATAAAATAAATATTAATTAAAGAACTGATGTTTATTTTGTCTACTTGGAATTTTTGAAATAGAATGACTCAAATGTTTTTCTGCAGTACTATTTTAAATTATTAAAATTCACATAATCTTAAATACAGAGATAACACCTGTAGATGCAACTTTTATTATATGAAGTGATTTATGTACTAGTATATAAATGAAGAATTGTACATAAAAGTAAATCTCTGGAAAATATAAATCCTGTGATACAGCTTTAGTTAATAAATTATTGCATAGTCATACAATGTAATAGCATATAGGTTTTAAGATGAGATGGCTCTGTATTCATTGTAATTGAAAGTGTTCAAGGTAAATTATTTCATTTTTTGAATAGTTACATATTAGTATATATCATTATATAGAACATATCTCTCCCTATCAATGTCAATTAATGTATGTGTTCATATGTGTTTTTCCGATGTGTGTTAAAAAATACATCAGTTCTAAGGGGAGGAGTTCCACTAGATAAAACAAAACAAAATGAAAACTAGTTACCTCTAACTAGCAAAAGATGCATCCCTTTACTAAAGTAAATGAGAAATACTTTCTTTTTTTAAATTGTATAAGCTTTCATAATTTCTGGATTTTGTACCAGAACTTGTATACACACACACATACACACACCTGTATATCACACATCTAGAGCTATATCTCACACTTTTTGTAAGGTTTAAATACAGTTATGAAAAGAAATCTAAAGTAGCCAATTTTTAATTTTGTTTCACATTCATGGAGCTAGATTTTACAGATAAAATTCCTCCTTCAAACAGTCCTTTGCCTAATGTAACACTCGTTACATAGATGTTTGTTTTTTTTGTAGCTGTTCCTTCTTCTGCTACTTATATTTCCACATTTTGAAAGGACAGAGTTGATCTTTCCCCAGATTTTGCTGAAGTTCCCAGCTTAATCAAAGGGAGCCCAGAGTCCCTATTCATGGCAGTATTATACTAATAGTAATAGGTTACATTAATTATTACTACAATATATCCCAAGCCCTGTCCTAAGAGCTGTGTACATATAAACATGTCACTCCTCTCAACACCCGTGTGCCAAAGTGCAACATGCAAGAGAAACCTGGTTAACTAAAACTTAGAAAACCTGTTCATGGTTATAGAACTACTAAACACAGGTCTGGAATTAAACCAGGCTGTCTGCCTCCACCATGCTCCACAGCACATCCTGAATCACTAGTGTCAAAAAATCAGGCACAATCAAGTTTGTGCTTCTGCTTTGATGCTCCCATTTCTACTAGCCCTTGCTTCCTTGTATTAGGCTACTAAGTAAGGTCTAAATCCCTTAGTGTGACATAATAGATCTCTCCAGATCTTATGCCTTCTACCAGTTCCTCCTCACCTACCACATCAGTCTCTTATCTCACCATGTCTTTCTCACCTTATGGCTGGTCACACTACTTAGAGCTTTCCAAAGGATCCATGCTGGCTCTTACCTCCCTAAGTTCTTATGGCTTCCCTCTTGCTTCCTCTATACCTAACTGGTTCCTACTCACCTATGACAGTCCAGACAGAACTTATAGTCCCAATGATGTTTCCCTTACTTGAAATATCCCCCAGTTTATACCACCCAACACATATATTCATACACACCGCCACCCACGTGTTCAGCAGCCTGAGTTGCTAGACATATTCTTATCAGAATAACTGTCCACTGTGTGGTGGCATCCACCTTTTCCTCAATGCTGAACATTCACTGATGGCAACAATATTATGCCTGCAAATCTTTTCTCAGTACATTGGTAAACAGTAGGAGTTCAATAAACTATTATAAATGATAAAGAGGAAAAAAAAAACACAAACAAAGCAAAGCCACAAAAATAACAAAATTGCAATGAACACTATGTCTCAGTAACCATCTTAAATGTAAATGGCCTGAATACACCCAGAATAAGGTATAGAGTAGCTGTAAAGAGTTCAAATCAAATCCAGCCATCTGATATTTAGTATAAAACCATCTTGCCATCAAAGACAAGTGCAAATTTAGAGTTAAGAGCTGGAAGACCAGAAAATAGCAATCAAAAATCAATCAATCAGGAACATCAGTACTTAGATGAAATAGAATTCCAATCACAAATTTTTGTGAAAGATAGAAATGGACAATATATTATTAAGGGCCTATCACAACAAGAAGAAATAAGACATATAAGTATGTACACATTTAATGACAGAGCTCTGAGATACATATACTATTTCATAACAGAACTAAAAAGTATATTGAACATTCTACCTCCCCCCCAAAAAAAAATTGTTTACACATATTTTTTCAAGTGCACATGAAACATTATCATAAGTAGACCATATGTTGGAAAACAATTCAGTCCAATTTTCAAAACAACTACAAAGATCAAAATTATATATATATATATATATATATATATATATGTAAAGATTTATTTATTTATTTATTCATACAGAACGGGGGTACAGGCCAGAGATGCAGAGGGTGAGAGGATTCACCAGGGACACAGTGGGGAGCAGAACAGGCAGATCGACAAAGTACACTGCTGAGGGGAGCAGCGGGTGGGTCAGGAGAGGTCTGCGCGCCATGTGGATCTCCTCCGGGGCAAGTGGGGATGGAACTCATGAGGAAGTGGCTTAAGCTTCTTAGTGGAATGCTTTATATTAACTGCTCTCCTCTGACTATAATGCAATTGAGTAGCACAAAATAGGACAAATTGAATACATGGAGATTAAACAATATGCTGCTTGATAGCTTTTGGCTAAAAGAGAAAATTAAAATGGAGATAAAAAATACCTTGAGATGAACAAAAATGATGATAAAATCTTCCAGAGTCTATTGGTTGCAGCTAAAATGGGGAAGATAAGGGGGAAGATAATTGCAACATGGACCCACGTAAAGAAATAAGCAAAATCCCAAATAAAAAACTGAATACTATACCTAAAGCAACTTGAAAAAGAAAGACAAACAAGACCCAAAGTTAATAAAAGGGAGGAATCAAAAGTAAGAGTGGAAAAAAAAAAATGAAGGATCAAAAAGATTACACACACACACACACACACACACAAAGCAATGAAACTAAGATCTGATTTTTTCAAGAAGATAAACAAAATTAAAAAAAAATCTAATAAGGCTAACAAAGAAAAAGATAGAGAAAATATTACAGGACCACAAATATAACTGAGAAATCACAGATAGTACAGAAATACTAAAGATCTTAGAGATTACTGAATTGGTGACGGGAGGCCCATGGGGATTATAACAGAGATGGAAAAATGCACAAAATGAAGAATAATGTAAAAAAATGAAAAAATTACAAAAATTACTCAAGTATTATAATGTGTGAGCAGCATTTACCTAGGGATGCAAGGATAGTTTAACACAAGTTAATCAATGTAATACATCATTTAATATGTCATTTAAATGAAAGTAAAGATAAAGACCATATGGTTACAGGAATAGAAGCAGAGAGAGCATTTATATGATTCTATGATTCAGCACCCTGTATTATAAAAACTCTAAGCAAGATGAAAACAGAATCTATATCATTGTAACAAAAAAACATATATCTCAAAGCAATCTAATATTTAAAGGTAAAAACACTGAAAATGTTTCCTTTATGACCAGGTAGAAAACAAGATGCCAATGTTCACTTTGCACCACTTTTGTTAAATTTCATAGTAGACATTTTGGTTAGAGCAACCAGACAGCAACAGGAAATTAACTTTCCATCTCCTCCATAAGGTATTTTGGGAAATATTTTAGACAATGATAGTAACTCTCACTGACATCTTAGAAGTCTATTCTTTTCTTTTGGCATATTGTTAATTAAAATCAACAGGGGATCACATACAGCTCTCACTTGTTTTGAACTTTTTTTTTTTTAAGTGTTATTCTTGATTTCTAACCGGCAATAATAACCTTTAAATGTGTGTGGATGCTAGGTCCTTCCAAGCTGTGTCCTTCCAACTAACTCAGAGTCTATTTCCCCCCACACACCCTTTCCTTTTATTTCAGTAAGTTGAATTGCAGCTTTCTAATTGCTTCTAGGATAATTTTGGGGTCAAAATGATTCAATCTTTTAGAATACGAAATTTACTCATATGAAGTATTATTCATGAGATTTTCTCATAAGGATATATTTTAGCATTACTAAACCCTGGTGATATAGTTCATTATACCCAAGGAAATTGAGGAACAGGGGAGATGAAGGGCTTTGTGGTACCACACAGTTAATAAGAGGCAGAGGTGACTTCAAACACAGGTAGCCAGGCAGTAGAGGTCATCTCATACACACAGCATTACCTTGCCACTCAAATGTGGATGAATTTAAAAGGGTTATACAAAATCCTGCACAAATGCAATTTAGATGACTCACTCACTAAGAAACGCCCCCTCTTTCAGGTCCTATGATCTTCAACATCTCATTGTGTTCTTTTAAACTATCTTAGTGGGTTTGAGCCTTAACATTTCACTATTTAGTGACTAAAACTGTTTCTTCAGGTCATACCTACCTCAGAATGAAGGAGGTTTTGATTTTGTGATTTACACAGCACCCTGTGTTGAAGCAAGGGCTTCTGGGAATAACAGGTATCCCATGTCCCATCACTTTCCATGTGACACCTGCCCCATCACTTTCCACTGTCCTCTGTGGTAGGGACTCTGTTGTGAGGGCTTCCTGGTGGGGGTAGAGGGTTGTCCCATCACCCACACAGCTTAACAGTGAAAATTCTCATGAACTGGCCCCTGCCACATGGTCCCAGAGCTGTTCCATCCCTCCGACTCTCACAAATGCACTCTGCTCTGCTGCTTCTACTTCCAGAGCTGTGATCATTAATGCTCTGTGGGCGAAGGGATGCTCAGAACTAAGCATTTTAGATGCCTGGAAGCTCAGGCTCCTTAACAGAAGGAAACGATACTCATTCTATTAAACAAGCATCAAAGCCATCCTATCCTGTCTAATTATCATGTAGAGTTGAGTTAATTAGTCCTCGCAGTTTCTTATTTGTAGCTTTTTTTGCCCCCTTAAGTTTATGAAAGTTAAATCAGTGAGCAAATAGGAGTAACAGATTCTGCACTTTACAAGTATCTCTAGCTGCTCTCCAACAACACAGGCCATGCCATTGGAGCTAGTGATGTACCTGACATTTCTTTCTTTCTAATGAATTCTTTCTTGGTCAGATCACTAACCAATATCAGGGTCCTTGTCAAAGATGCAATGTTAAGTCAGGTCCTCTCTCACTTCAAATTATGCTATGGGAAAAATCTCCAT
Source organism: Condylura cristata (assembly GCF_000260355.1). NCBI lineage: Eukaryota > Metazoa > Chordata > Mammalia > Eulipotyphla > Talpidae > Condylura > Condylura cristata. The sequence goes on from NW_004567126.1 coordinate 12,407,556, forward strand.
TTTGAGATAATGTAACACTCCCCACATTGATGGCAGGAAGCAAGTGGTGGTGGTGGTGGGGTGTGTGTGTGTGTGTTTACAAAGCATGGCGAAGATGGTAATAGTTGCTAATGTGAGATATCATAATGAAGCTGAATAAGACCTAGAATGTGTAAGAATCATTCTTGTTGAAAGCATCTCTGCATTCTAGCATTCCAAAATTTACTGAAATTTGACTTGAGAAAGTGTCCTCCCTTAAAGACTGTGACTGAAACTGAAGACAGATTCAAACTTGAACTGGCTGGTGTCCGTCCCAGTCACTCTGCAGAAACACCTAGCAGATACCATAGAGGTGAGTACAGGTAATTGATCATCAAAGCCACATTCCAAGCACACAAGATCTATTGGGGAGTAAGCATCTGGCCCATGTACAGACCGTTGCCATGTGGCATGTACTGTGTCAGCCGTGAAGCTGGCCTCACACCTGGATGGAGCAGATGAGCTCCCCTGTGCTCGGATAGAGCATCAGGTGCATTTGCCAGGGTCCCAGGAGGAGTCTGGCTCCCACAGGAGCACATGGCGTCTCCTTTCACCTCAGAGGAAAAACGGCAACATAATTTATTCAGGAAAGGCCAGGATTCTTAATTGGACAGGTGTGTGAGGAAACGCTGGCTGTGAGCACAGCATGTTCAACTATCGAACTTTTCTGTCGACATCCTTTCAGCACCTCCTGTCAGGCTAACCTTAATTCCTTCAGGTCAGGTAGTGGCAGGTGGTGGCTCTGGTCAAGAATGAGAGGAACATGAAATTGTGAAAAATCAAACCGTAGTCTCCAGAAGTGACTCTGCCCCCCATACCCACTTTTCCAAGTTTCCAAGGGCCAAACAAAAAGGAAACTCTCACCTTTTCTTTCTCTACGGTCTGCTACACAGAATCACCATCTGTTGACTTTAACTGGCTAAGTGTTTCCCAGATAGGACCTCTGTCATTGTGAGTAGGTGTGGGGGATGGAGAGAACAGGAAAGTGGGAAGGAAAGGGGGTGGGGAAGAGGGTTTTGTTTAATACTTGAAGAGATAGAATCATCAGATGAGCTGGACTGTTTTTGCATAAATGAAGATTCAAAGGAGAAAGGGAAGGAAGAGGAGGTGAAGGATGAACAAAGAAATGAATATTTATTCACTTAACATTTTGTGCAAGGGCTGTGCTAGGTTTTTATAAACATCCAATATCCTTCTTCACTCGCATTTCAGGGGAAAAAAAAACACAAAAAACAAAAAACTCTTCCAATACAATATCCTACACCATTCATTCTCAGGTAATGTAGGATACTAAGGGACTGGTCACCCGGGTCTTATTTTTGCCTCTAGCATCTATATCCATTGTGTGCCTTTGAGCCTTTGTGATTCCTTTCTAATTCTTTTCATATCTAATTTGCCCTAATGGGAAAATAGATTAGGAATATATACTAGCCCTCCCCTGAGAATATACATAAGAAATACTGCCTCTAAGAAATATCCACGGAATGAGGTCTCGCTATCTACAGAATGCTATTATTGATGCTGTTTTGGAAGGCGCTTATGGTTATCAAGCCTGGGAACCCGGCCAAATTGAAACTACACCACCTTTTCTCCAAACTATTAAGTAGTTGCCATTTATCACACCCTAGAAATAATGTCTCCAACACTGTAAGTTAGGTTTGCAGATTAGTCAGATGGTTCCCAGGTAATTATTACAATCAAATGCTCTTGAGCTTAACACACCCCTGAGTACCTCATGAACTCCCCCCAACCCACTGGGGCAACAGGGGGCGAAGAGCACAGATGCTACTCTCTGAGTCTGTCATGCTGGTTCACCCCATTTACCTCATGTGACAGCTATTCCAGGAATAGTAAGATATTCCTTTGCTACAAAAAAGTCTCAGCTCTCCAGCTTCCTGCTGGATTTCCCAGCTGCATAAAGGTGCAGCTCATTTTCCTCTGAGGGCCACTAGTGGAGAAGGAAGTTGGATGCAATGAGGTGGCCTCCCATGAGTCTAGTGACTTGCCACTTTGGAGTTGGGCAATGTGACAAGACTCACTAAGTTCCATCTGGTCTCTGTGCACACAAAAGGCTACAAGAGTTACTAATGCATCTAATACAGAAGTTTCCCCAGAAGTTGATCTGTTTTATGCATTTTAGTTTGAAGTTAGTGTACAAACTAGGGGGTACTTTCTTTTCACTTTATTCCTGCATTTTCCTAAAATAAGGCAAGTTGAATAAGAAAATTTTGAGCTATACAAATAATACCCCAAATAGATATTTGAAGTTGTGTTAAGATTTAAATTTATTGTAAGTAAAAAGTAGCAAAAGAATCTAGAGGAGAAGCAGGAAAGAATATGATTAGGGAAAATAAGGAATCATTTTTTTCCAGATAACTTTCTAAGGTCATGATGGAAAAAAGTGGTTGCATAACAATAATGATGCTAATAATAGTTACAATAATAGCTAACATTCAGGTGCTTATTCTGCTAACCACTTTACATGCACTATTTCACGTAATCCTCAAACAATCTTGTACAATAGCTTATTATCTCCATCTTAGAACTACTACTAATGGCTGAAGAGTAAGAACCAGAAACAGCTCTCTCCCATACCCAGAAATTGCTCTGTTTCCTGTTTCATCACTTTTAATGATATATTATCTAGACTGTAGTTTTTAAACAAGTACTCTGGGATGGGACAGAGTTAGAGATAATAGAAGAAATTAATTCTGGAAGAGAGAAGGCATTGTTTGGAGACATGGAATACAGGAAAGCAGATGCCTGCTTTCAGATGCTGGAAGGAACTCTGGTGTTCTTGACCTCAATGTACCTGCTTCTAGGAGAATTCTGGTCTCACTTATCTCAGAAATAAATGGCTTTTTTTTTTTTAATAAGAAAAGCATACCAAAAACACCTGTGACATTATGGCCAATATGGCCCCCACCCAAATGCTCACACTGCCTTATTCTTCTTTTATTTGATTTGTGTGTGTGTGTGTGTGTGTGTGTG
>NW_004567126.1:12410664-12411941 GCF_000260355.1 Condylura cristata
CAGACAGACAGACAGACAAATAGAGAGATGAGAAGGGTTCTATGTGATTTAGGGTTAATATTGGCAGCCTGTGATATAAAAGGATTTTTAGCATTTCTCAGCTAAATAAAAATTTCTGAAGGAAATGTAGGCATCTTTTTCTTATTCAGAGGAAATTTATACCAGACTCTACACATTTAAAACATGAAAAATAAGAGTCATCAGCATTTGTCCCAACATTCTCTTCTTTCCACTTTTTATATTCCTCAGCAAAACTTCCCTAATTTTCACAGTTGATTTCCTCACCTCTTTAGTTTTCTAAAAACATTCAGGATTCATAGTATATTTCATGGCCATTATTTTTTTTATTGAGGTAGTGCTGGTTGATAACAGTTTATGCAGTGTACAGCTTTACACTTGGGCAACTGTATGTTACACCAAAGCCATAACCGTATGTCTAGTTATTACCACCATTAAACAATATTTATACAATTGTTCAGTATGTTTTTCCTGATTAGATGAATATCAGGACAGCAGGAGCCACATAACTGCATTTGTCTTATTCACTGCTTATTATGAGTATTGCCCACTCGAGGCACCTAGTAAGGACTTCTGCAATGATTATCTTTGCAATGCATACCTCGTTTGGTTAACAAATCTATTTAACTGTAATCATTTTGAATCTATGTCACTCCTCCCTTAATATTCCTGAACATACAAATTCCTGCACATGCAATCAATCACCAAGTCTATGAATTCCATCTCTCCTTGCTATTTCAGTCTTTGTTATATGTAATATTTTTGTCCTGGAAGTGTTATTAAAAACTACTTCATTTCCCAGTAACTGTTTTTACATATGTAACGAAATCCTGCAAAAGTTACAATCCATCACAGTCATCTGCTTAAACTCCTTAACACAGTCCCTACTGACTTTAATCAAGTTTTTTTCAGCTGTTTTTGAGCATCCCATATTAAGAAAGGAAGACCTGAAGGTGACTGAGAAATTTCTCTACTTGATCCAAACTAATTGACTAGGATGCTCGCTTTGTTAATAGAGTCTGGCTCTTTTTCACATCTGGCTCACTTGTGTTCTTGTGCTTGGATGCTACTGCATCAAATATTCTTTAATAATTTCAAGGAGGAACTCATTTTAAAATCTCATTCATTTTGGCTGAATTATTATTTTATTTTTTAAAGATTTATTTATTCATACAGAACTGGGGTACAGGCCAGAGACTTGGAGGGTGAGAGGATTCACCAGGGACAGAGCGGGGAGCAGAACAGGCAGATCAATGAAG
>NW_004567126.1:12412636-12417045 GCF_000260355.1 Condylura cristata
GAATAAATATGATACAAAGAAAAATAAAGCACTAGTTATGAAGCAGTAGGAAAAAACACAGTGAAATATTATAGAGCAATGAGTATAAAAAATGATCACTACATGCGGCAATATGGATGAAACTCAAAGAGATAATGATGAAATAAGGCCTAGCACTCAAAAGATTTATTTTGCATCATTCTGTTTATAAGACATTTAAATATTGGCAGCAATAATCTGTGGTCTTAGATGTCAGAGCAGTGATAACTAACAGGAAGGTAGGTCTGAGTGGGGCCATAAGGGGTGCTTTTGGGTTGTACTCTTTAACTGTATATTACTTACTTAGGTATGTTTATTTTGTGAGATTTCACCTATGCTATATATATATATATTTATTATGTATGTTTATACTTCATCAAAAGTTTTAAAAGGTTACATTCATGGGCCCTCCCTGGTGGTGCAGCGGGTTAAAGCACAGCACTGAGAAGCTTAAGCCACTGCCGCATGAGTTCCACCCCCACCTGCCCCGGAGGAGATCCAGATGGCGAGACAGACCTCTCCTGACCCGCCCGCTGCTCCCCTCAGCAGTGTACTTCGTGATTTGCCTGTTCTGCTCCCCACTGTGTCCCTGGTGAATCCTCTCACCCTCCGCATCTCTGGCCTGTACCCGAGTTCTGTATGAGTAAATCTTTTTTTTTTTTAAAGGTTACATTCATTTCATAGATTTATAGATCTATGCATACTGAGTATCAAATACAATAATTTATATACATATTTAAAATGGTAACTGTTACATAGATGTAAACAGTTGCTTGCAATGATGCTGGTGATATCATTTGAAATTTATAATGTAAAATTAACTCCAGTACTAACAGCATTGAAAACTTTAAATGTTTTACAAGTTTATTAATATGCTACCCTATTTTTTTTAAAGATTTATTTATTTATTCATATGGAACTGGGGTACAGGCCAGAGAGGTGGAGGGTGAGAGGATTCACCAGAGACAGAGTGGGGAGCAGAACAGGCAGATCAACGAAGTACACTGCTGAGGGGAGCAGAGGTGGGTCAGGGAGGTCTGCCTCGCCATGTGGAGCTCCTCTGGGGCAGGCGGGAATCAAACTCATGCGGAGGTGGCTTTAGCTTCTTAGTGCTGTGCTTTAACCTGCTACGCCACCAGGGAAGGCCATGCTACTCTATTTTTACTCTATGCTCACAACTCTCCTCAAGGATGAGTTTCTTTATTCCATCCATATTTATTGAGGATTTACTCGAATCAACCCATCTTTCTGTGAAGATGTGTGATCTTAAATTAATTCATTCACTCCTCTCTTTTTAAATTTTCCCATCAGTAAATTAAAGCTAATATCTTTATTGACTATACTACTACATTGCTTTGCAATCTACTAAATCAATTTAAACTATGACAAAACATATTCATATTAAGTTATTACCAAAACATTTTACTTGGCACTACAAGTGATGTCAAAAAGTACACTATGTAGTTTCTTCTGTCACAAGGAAACTACCTGGGGAAATGAGACATACTATCTTGAAAAATGATAAACAATATTGTCAGTCTGTGCTTAGGTAAGGAGTGAAGGGAGTTTTCAGAGCTATTCAGGGTGCTGAATTATTGATCTGTTGTCCCTGTTGTTTGAAATCGTGAGAACATGACCCTTTGATAATCAGCATAATAAGCTTTGGGGCTATACAGAAAAAGGTTTAAATCAGCATTTCTAAGTTAAAGTGTCTATGAACTAGTCTGAAGCTTAATTTCCTCAATGATAAATTAGGTTAAAAACACTTTGCGAAGACCTATATAAACCAAATATAGCTGTTACACCAGTAACATATCATTCCAAACATATGTAAAGTTCTGTTATGTGCCAACTACTTTTCTAAGAATCTCATAAATTTTGCTTACTTAATATTAATAGACGAGGTGTCTGAGGTAGAGAAGTTCACAGATTGCCAGGCTCAATAAGGGGAAAGGAGAATAAATATGATACAAAGAAAAATAAAGCACTAGATATGTTATCAAACCAAATGATTTTGATTTTAAAAATTGAGACCATTCAAGGGATGCAGAAACAGAAAATAAATGGTAAACACAAACAGGAAGATATTTTATATTAGCTAAGTAACTGTGGGAAGAACATGTGCCTTATGTGAGACAATAAATGTCAATAAATTTCAATTGTAACCTGAAGCAGAATAGGTACTAGATTCCAATTTAAAACTCAATGTGGTGTTTTATATTCCAGTGCTCATGATAAAATAAAAAATTAAGAATTTTATATAACCCTGATTTAATTTTATTTACACTTTGAATTATGAAGAAAATTTCTCTCACATTTTCATTTCTGTAAAAATTACATAAAATCAGAATTTTCACTTTCGTGCCTCAAAATTTCAGAAGGAAAAATGCCAAAAGCACATGTCACCAATACCACTCATGAAAAAGAAAGCACACTCAATTTAGACATGGAAAGGATATAAAGAAAACTAACCTAAATAACATGTAATTCTTGATAAGATTTTTTTAATAGTGTATGACTCTAAAGAGGATCTACATATCTAAACATAAGCTTATTAAAAGGATTTCTACAATATACTAACCACTTTCAGGAGTTGAAAGATAATTGAGATTCACCTCATTTACAGTCAAAGCTACTAAGTTATTTCAGAAACCATATTATTTGTCTTTTTTTTCCATTAATCAAATTCTGTTGTATAGGACAATGTCAGTGAATCATTAAATGTGCCAGTTGAGTGTTTATTAAATATTGTCAATGTTCAATATAGTGACTGGAATTAATATAGCAGCTGCACAATCATTGGTCATGGGCAATACTGTCAACATTTCAAAATGAGATTATTAAAACATTAAAGAATAAACATTAATATTAATTCAAATATTATTTCAGATTCATATTTATAATTTTTGTATTTTTCTTTGAAGGTCATTTAACTATTCTCTTTTCGCATTTGGAAAATATGTATTTTAGATATGCACAAATAAGGACTAATAAAAAGCAAAAAACACATATGAATAATAAACCGGAAGTCAGTTATTTGGATGGGGTTGAGTGAAGGCAAGTGAAATGAAAATCAAAATACAAATAATATTTATATGTGTTTAAAACAAAGATAATACAGACTCTAACTGGCATGGTTATGATCCAGGTTAGTACAACTATAGAATTAAGAGATAAATCTAATTTAAAAGTAGATATAGAGGGAAGGAGAATAGGAATGTAGAAAATACCAGTATGATTTTGATGTGCTTAATTCAAATTTGAAAATGTTCAATAGCTAAAAGAAAATGTGGTAGAGATCAGAAGAAAGACCACTCAGAAGATCATTTATTGCTAAACCATCTGTCAGAATTAGGCACAGTATCTAACAGAAAGCACACAGATAGAAAAGAGGAGGGTCCAAAGAAAATATTGGCAATTATTTTTTATTGGTCAAGGTGAACTAGTCAGATAGGAGGGTAAGAACTCAAGATTATGGAAGCTATAGAAATCTTTGAGGTGCATATATCTGCAAGGAGATCAAAAGAACTGGAAGAAATCACCCTAAAACTTCTTAGCTTGGGGGATCCCTAGAGATAGACGTATACTTTTTTTTTTTTCATGCCATTTCCAGAAAGTCATTACCAAGAAAAATGTCAACTAATTTTTTGACTATGCTTTCTTCTAGGTTTTTACAGTGCAGCTCTTTAATCTGTTCTGAGTTAATGTTGATGAATGATGTAAAATAGGTGTCTAATATTCAAAAGCACAAACAAAAAAAAATAAAAGTTCAAATGCTCCTATGCTAAAAGGAATGACAAAATAGAGAAATATCTATGTTATGGAAGAAAACATTTACAAATTCTATATTGGATAACTTGCTAATATCCCAAGTATATAAAGTATACAACTTAATACCACCACCACCTAGACTATCTGATTTTAAAAACTGGCAGAGGAACTGAATAAATATCTATCTAAAGAAGACAATCCTATGTTTAATAGCTAAATGAAATGATGCTTAACATCAACAAGACATAATGAAACATCACCCCTCGCCTGTCAGAACAGCTATCATCAAGAAGATGAGAAATAACACATGTTGGTAAGGATGTAGAGAAAAAGGAAACTATAGGTGTGTTGGTAGGAATATAAATTTGTTCAGCTACTATGAAAAACAGTAGAGAGGTTTCTCAAAATATTAAAAAAAAAAAAACTACCATAAGATCCACCATATGAATTTAAATGAAAACAGAATACCAAAAATATACTTATACTTTCATACTTATTTCAGCATTATTCCCAAGAGTCAAGACATGTAAATAGCCTCTGTGTCCTCAATGGATGAATGAATAAAGGATGCACACAGACACACAGAGACAGAGAGACTGAGAGTGAGAGAGAGAGTGAGA
>NW_004567126.1:12417145-12430147 GCF_000260355.1 Condylura cristata
AGAGAGAGAGGAATATTACTTATCCATGAAAAAGAAAATACCACCATTTGCCACATTTTGGATGGACCTTGAGGATGTCACACTTTGTTTGATAAGTCAGAGAGGAAAACCAAATATTATATGCTATCAAAAGTCATCAAACAGAGTGAAATGGTTATTACCAGGGACTTGGAAGTGGTATAATTAGAATGGTATTTCTTAGAAGTAACACATCACAAATAGATAACTACATATTGGAAGTCTAACTTAGAGCATAATGATTACAGGAAACAGTGTTGCATTATCAACATCAAATTTGTCAAGAGACAGATCTTAAGTTCTCAGCACATAAAACAAAAAAAAAGATAATTATGTGATATGATAAAGGTGTTAGCTAATGCTTTTTGGCAAATATATCACAATATATAAATATAGCAAATTTTAAAAATCACACCTTAAACTTATACAATGTTTTATGACAGTTATTACTCAATAAAAACATATTTTTGACATGAACAAAATCTGACATTTATTTTTCCCTTTGATCGTTCACTTGTTTCGTAAGCTTAAATTCAAGGGAATCAGAAAACAAACTTGTTCTGGGTTAGTGAACAGAAATAGACTTTCTTTCCAGAGTACATTTTAGGACAATTTAGTCACAATAGATATCTCTTTACTCCATTTCCCCTTCTTCTAAGGTAGAGTATGTTATGATTGTGTGTCTCCAAAACAGGACTGACACATTTGTTCCTCACTGATATCAACCTAGGTCATGTTGACTTCTTTTAGTCAGTGAAATAGCTTTCAAGTAGAATTTTAAGATTATCTTTTGATTTAGGCTCCTCCAACTCCTGTCTTGCACTGTCCCAGAGAAGGTTATTGTTAGCCTGGACTGAGATATGCAATTACATGTACATGGAGCACAAGTGAGAAGGAAACCTTAGTTCTGTCTGTCTTTGAGGTCACTAGATTGTTACTGAAGCCTGATTGAACCTAGGCTGACTTATACAACCTGTAATAGAAGCATTCTGCAATATCCTAAAGTATGGGTTAATCAGAGTAGGACACAAACTTTGGGGCTGATGTGGAAGTGTTTGTTCTCTTAATCATGGATGGGAGGGCTGCTTTAGATAATTTGGATTTGCCTTGTAAGATATTTGATCTCTGACTTGATTTCTGCATCACCACAATCTCTAACCCAGATAAAAAAATGTTAATCATTTAAGAAAAAGAAACAAAATATGTTGTGAGTGGTGTTATTGATCTTGATTGAGAACTACTATGCGGATGATGTCAACAAACTGCAAGTTGGAGTATGTGCAGTGTTTCATCTAAACACATGTCCCTAAGAGCAGGCAAAGAATCCTGAGTTCCTTTGCTTTGCTTCCAGTCCTTAACAAATACTGTTGCAAACATGATACTTCCTAAAAATGGAGCAAACTAAGATCGCTTTAAAGTCTCTTTACTCCAAAAAAGGACCACAGTCTCCTCATCTTAGCCTACAGGCAATTTATATATAGGAAACACAATTTCCTGCTTAGGGATTTAAAAATGTGAAAAGCTATGCATACTTAGTTTAGTATATAAATAGACTGACTTTCTCCTGGGAGTTTTTCATCCTCAGGTAAAGTTCTCTTTGCTGATTGTCCAAACCAAAAAAAAAAAAAAAAAAAATGTGAGGGAGGGATGTTAGAAAGGTACATGTTGAAGTAAGCATTTAGAAGTTGCATCAACAGACACATCTTATGTTCCCTTTCCACCCATGCCAGACATGAATGATAATGGTTGGGCAGCTAACAAAGTTCCCTGGGTCTTTGCTCTAAGATCACAGAGAGAATAGATAGGCAGCGATGCATAAAGAGTGTCTAAAGTGTTGCTTTTTCTCTGTGGGGCTCATACTAGAGTCTGTGTGTTGTTGTAAGCTGAGCTGCTCTCTTCTCTGCTAATTGGATCATGGATAGTAAAACATGCCAGGCTTATCCTTAGGCAATGTAAGACACTACAGCTCAAAGAGGAAAAAGGAATAATCTGTAGTAAGAGAAAACTGGCAGGCAGACAGGCACAGACATCACTTTCCTCAAATGTAGTACAGTGAAAGGTGTCACACCTACTGGGATGTAGGTCTCAGTATCAACACTTCTTATCTTGGTTGTTTAGGCTCCTCTATCAAAGAAAACATAAGAACCTGTAGGCCATCAGGTAAAGCAAAGTCAGAAGTGTAGGAAGTGGCAAGAGCCTTCACCTCCTTCAGAAAGGGGGAGTAGGAAGTCTGCCTATGACTCAAGGCATTCATTATGTTAGTCACACCAGACCTGAAAGTCCACACTCGTCCTGGAAGTCCACATAGATATACTTCTTATTGCTACACACAGGAGAGTCTTTGTCCAATTCAGAATGTGATTTCCTGAGAAAGAATTTTCACTCCATATCAGCAGCAATGTAAGTGATAACTTCACTGATATAAGCCTTGTCTCTCCAACAAGTTTATTCAGTATCTTAGGGCAAGGTCTTTTAGTTTTTTTCTCATTTACCTCCCAAGATTTAGCACACTGATGGACGAGTTGCTGACTAAAATAGAAAAATATACTGAACCATATTCTAAGTGTTTATTTGACAGGATACCAGCAAAAAACGTTTTTGTTTCTAAGTGAGTGAGAAAGTACATAAAGATTAACTTGAAGTAGCACTGTATTCTTCAGTCCTGAACCATATTGGAGTCTTCATCAAAAGTATCTCACAGTAAAAAAACTTGACACATAACTGATTCCCTGAGTCCAAGAGGGATTGGTTTCAGGACCTTCAGGAAAATCAAAATCTTCAGAAGCTTGCCTCAGAAAGAAAGTCATAACATCTGCACATCACCCATGTATACCCTCCTATAGACTTTAAATTATCTCCACCTAATGCCTAATACAATCTAAATGCCATGAAAGTAACATACTATATTGTTTAGGGAATAATTACAAGGAAAAAAGCATTTGGTGCTTGTTCAGTCCAGAGGTATAATCATAGGTTTTGCTACTTATAGCATGTAGCATGCGTTTTCTCTCCAAGGTTGGGCAGATCTGAAACCAGATTACAAGGAAGGTCAACTGTAAGTTAATTACAAAAAAACATATCATATTAGAAAATATAGCCATTTGGTGGTTCTTAAGACCTAATTTGAGCAAGAGATCTCTGGTTCATTCTGAATTGCAAAATAGCTAGATCTATTGGTTCCTCTGACATATAACATATAGAAACTGCTAATGTGATATTTGTATTTTTGAAAGAAAAAAAATAAGACAACTGATTGGGGTTTGCCTTCTACTCACCCTGCCTTATTGACCAGAGCCTGATTAATTACACTTCAGTGTACTCTCTTTATAGGTTATGGCTGGTTTTGACCATGGCTGTAAGATCAGGGTTTATGAGCCTCTGAAAACACTTTACAAATATTCCCAGACTTAGCAGACCCTTCAGGTTAGATTCTTGGGAAAAATTGAAGTTCAGGGTCTAACGACCCTTAGAGAGTCTATATGTGTTGAATGCTCTCTTGGAAAAGCTGAAACAGCTTCCAATTTTTGAACCATTTGTCAGATTTTTTTCAACTTATTGTACTTACTTATGATTTCTCATTTCCTTGAGGATAAGCCAAGGATATTTATAGACAAATTCAATACTCTGTTGCTCAAACTCTGGGTTATTCTTGACAGCTAGTCTGAGGACCCAAAGTAGAATAAACCATGTGAGGGTAAAATAATATGGGTTTTGAAAAATAAACCTGAATTCATGCCATTGTGTTTTTCTAAATATTTACAGTGGGGATAAGAATTGGTAACTATTATTTGTCTTGATACTATCTTTAAAAATAATTCAGCATGGATACTGTACTTAACAATATGAACCTTATGTTGTTCTTTGTTATTTTAAAACACAGAAAGGAGAGACTTCAATTCAAAATAAAATGATGATAATAAAATATATAGATCATCAGAAAAATATAATATTCAACAAATATAACAATAACATCACTAAGAGAAAGATGGATCTGCAACTTCTCATCTGATCCACCTTATTCGGGAGATTTGTTTTCCTCATCTAAATTTTCTTACTTTTTCATATGGTGATTATAAAATTTGACTAAATGTCTCTCAGAGCTTTTATGAGGTCAAAATAAGGGCCATTGATATAATCTTTTTGGATAGGTAAAATCAATTTACATGCACAGTTAATTCTTCAGATAGTATCCCCTACACTGGCATCAATGAGCTTTGAATAAAGAAACTTCAACAGAATGAATTCTCCATTGATCGAAGTTTGGTGACTACTTTCATAGAAATGGGTTTTTAATGTTTTTGCAACTTTCTGTTTACTCATGGTGTATGGTAATATTTTCTTTATTATTCAAGGTCAAGTAATGTTTTTGGATTGAGAATCCAAACCAAGTTTATCTGACACCATAACCCATACTATTCAAAATGTACTTTCACTGATACATATAAATTACAATATAGGGGGATAGCATGCTGCATGAGGGATCACATGCAGAAAATGCCAGTTGTTCAGAGAAGGGTCAAGGAAATGGAGGAGGTATTGAACACCAAGGGAGCATCTCAGAGGGACATCACAGAATGAAGACTAGACTCATCAGAAGAAAATTGATCAATCTCAGGGAACAGGGAACTGGGTAAACAAATCAAAGATGCTCTTAGCACCAAAGTTGACATCTTCGAAACAACCCCCTTAAGAGCAAGCAGCCTTTTTCCTGATCATGTCAGAAAAGTAAAGGCAGAAAGGAGACATATGCAGAAACAAAATATCATACCTACAGTGTCTTAGTGGTAGTAATTTTATGGGGAACACCACCAGAGAGGAGAAATCAAATATTGTACAAAAAATGAACAATGCTATAAAATGTATAAGTAAATAAATTTAAAAAATGACTGCTAGGAAAAAAGACAGTTGAATTAACTCATAGGAGTGTTGACTAGCAAGAGTTTGGGAAATGTGTTTGAATAAAATCCTATCTCCTATTTAAATGGAATTTGGTATTTGGAGATTGTACTATGGTACTCCAATAATAATGCTTCCTTTAGATTTATGTGTCCACTGTTATGTCTGCTTGTGTTTATGTTGTCAGTAAAACTCTTGTATCATAGGGGGAAAAAAAACTGCTTTATTGATAATAAAAAGTTGTTTCGTAAACCTTTTTAGGTCTTGGGCACATATAGACAATATTATTTTATGCAAATTAGGATAAACAGGTAAGATTTCGTATGGCTAGTTTGAAATGTAATAGGCCTTTGATAATCAAAAACAAAAAACAAACAAAAAAACAAACAAAAAAAAACAAACAAAAACAACAAAAACATTTACTCTACATCCTTAGAATATTGGTATTTGGGCATATTTGAAACTGTTGTCAGACCACCAATAGGTAAACTACATCACAAAGTCTAAGTTTAAAGATATGCCTTACTGTCAAAGCTCAAAGGGCCACTAAATAAGTCCTGGAAATGGCTAGACTGTCTCACTGTTTCTACTCCCACAATGCTAGGCTAGGGAATGCATTCATCCTTCTGCTTCAAAGAAAAACATGACTCCACACAAGGAGAATTGAATTTCTGTGCCCTTTGGCAGCTGGTTCCCAAAATGAAAAAAGAGAAAGACTGAACTAAGCAAGCCTAAGTTATCTGTCACAATTTCACCTATTGATTTAAATCACTTGTCTTTACTGGTCATATTGAGTAAAGGGTATAGACAACTGAATTCCAGCAACAAGGACAGACACCAAGAGTGATGACAACCCATTCGCTGATGTTTAACAGCCATAGGGACAACTACACGTGCACCATCAAATTCTACTGATTAGTGAGTTCTAGTTGGTAGAAAAGAACTAGGAGCTTGTTTTTGTACAGATTCTAGTATGGAACTGAACAGGAAAAGAGAGACTATGAAAAAGTATTCAGTGTGTATGTGTGCACGTGTATACACATATGTACCAGAGAACAGGGAGAAGCTAGAACCATGATCTATTCCATTTTTACCTTGGCAATATTTCCTTTTGGTAGGTTGAAGGCAATCAAGTACATTATTGCCACCATTAAATGAGAACATGTAAATAATGACTCAATAAGACTAATTCAATTATGATAATGATGTCTTGAAAAGTGATTGACTTTTAAATGAAAGTCTTTATCATGTTTTTTTTTTTCTCCTGTATAATTATGATGTGAGCAAAATGCCTGTGTATTCTAATTTGGTGATCACTGGGAATGAAGAAAAATAAATTTCCTTCCTGACAGGACTTAAATTCTTAAATTGTAAACATCACAATCAAAAGTCTGCACTTTGCTGAAGAGAGATGACTGTATGTTCTAAAGATAAGTTTCATTGTCATGAAAAAGCACATCACTACTAACTATATGGAACGTTTAATCCTTATATAAGATTATGCCCAATCCTGAACCTCCATATTTATATTCAAGATCTACTTTGCAAGTTGAAATACCTAGGAAATTGACATAATCTCCACCAGACATGCTAGCAATGAATAATTTACTTAAAGATGTACTGACATTTTTTTTTAAAAGCATGTATTCTTTTTTTTTTAAAGATTTATTTATTTGTGCATACAGAACTGGGGTACAGGTCAGAGGCTCAGGGGCGGTGAAAGGCTTCATCAGAGACAGAGTGGGGAACAGAACAGGCAGATCGAGGAAGTACACTGCTGAGGGGAGCAGTGGGCGGGTCAGGAGAGGTCTGCCACACCATGTGGTCACCTCCAGGGCAGGCGGGAATCGAACTCATGTGGAAGTGGCTTTAGCTTCTTAGTGCAGTGCTTTAACCTTCTGCGCCACCAGGGAGGGCCCGCATGTATTCTTTTAACCTCAAAAGCTCTTGTGGTCTATTTAGTGAGGAACACATTTCACTTGCCATAATAAATGGCAGATCAGTGACCCTCTGTCTACCAACTTTTTCCTGGTAGAAAACTATAGATTCTAGAAATTCAGAAATTGTCTTGCTATTGAAACAGGTGGTTTCTTATCATTTTCTAAGGGCAGTACCCAAAACATTTATAAATCCAGCATCTAGGACTTTCTCAAAAAGGTCAT
Organism: Condylura cristata; assembly: GCF_000260355.1. Lineage (NCBI taxonomy): Eukaryota > Metazoa > Chordata > Mammalia > Eulipotyphla > Talpidae > Condylura > Condylura cristata. Next base: position 12,424,222 of record NW_004567126.1, read on the forward strand.
TCTCATATATAGGAACTCATAGTGGACTTAGGGACACCTAGAAATCATGATGAACTTTGCCTATGTCTTGAAAAATCATTATCAGAATAGAGAATAGGTCAAGTGACCTGCCAGATACCTGGGTGTTTTCCTTTTGGAAAGTTCATACTTTTATGCTGATCTAATTAGGTAGGCTAGACACAGAAAAAAGACAAATCAAGAATGATAAATCAACAGCTTCTAAGACATTGCTTATAAATATGTTTTAAAATTCCATGAACAGCTTCTTAAAACTGGCATGTGGGAAATATACTCACAGCTTACACAATCACATAAACTTAAACACGCATCTAGTCCAGAGCAAAACTGTTCCAGGATAACCCATGAAACTCAGAAACTTAAGTCATTATCTTACCATTAAAGAGTCAAGTCCACCACAAATTACTAATAGCCAAAAGTTTTCACAGAGCTCTCTACCTAAGTAGATGGAGACTTATAAAAGGGTGGAAGAATCTCAACATTCACCTTTTAAGTTTAAATGCTTCCCTTGCTTTTACGCTCATTGAAGCCAAAGCTTGATTCCCCTTTAAAGTACAATGCAGAGAAGCTTCTGAGAAAAGGAGGAACGGTGAAAAAAATTAATGGAAACCTATTGAGTGAAAGGAGATTATTGAGAATTGAAACCCTCGCTTGAACAAATGAGTGTCTTAGTGATACAACAGACTTTCAGAGTAGTATCAATTCTCCATCTTTAGATCAAAGTCTCTTAGAGAAAGCAATCTTAAATTCTATTCCCTGGTGACTGGAGTGCCCATGAGGATCTCATCATTACTATCAGGACAAATAACATCTTAAAGGTCAGCTGTTCAACTGCCCTTATGTTCAATAGCATGTATCTATTGAAATGACCTGGAGGAAAGCAGCAAACAGCTTGTTTCTATAAAGTACTGAAGTTTATAGAAAATGTACTCTAACAATGAATGAACATTGACTCAATGTTAAACCTATATTGATAGCACACTAATTTGCATTTGTAACTACTGGAAGAGAAAGTGTTGAAGTTTGTGTTCTGCCTAGAGCCCTGGAAATCGTATGTGCTTTAACCACTATACATATGACATCCTTCACCCGCCCTTTTACATTCATTCTATGTAGGTGCTAGTATGAACAATTAAAAAGGCACTTTATTTCCTTTTGAAGTTTTAGGAAGAAGAAACATCAAGATCTACATCAATCACTAAGTTCATGTGAATACACATCTATGTAAATTTCTTGTGAATTTTGTGGAAAAAAATAGTGGAGTCAAGCCCATTGGCTAAACTGATCCCTTGGGTTTAGATGAGTTGAGATACCACACATATTCTAATGAGTTTAGTTTGGAGTAGAAAGGTACCAAATAAGGGGTAAATAGCGAAATCCCTGCATTTACCAGCATGTTTCATAAAACACTAGTTCTGCACAATGGTCATATAAATAACAGACTATAATGGCTTCTGGTACATCTATTTGGAGACCACTAAATTATAAATTAAACTAAGTAAAATGCACTTCTTACCATAATTATCAGTCTTTAGAATGCTAAGTTGTACTCAGAATCTCCAAATAGAATATAATAATCAGGATTTCTCAAACTTTGTAGATAGGCACTTTTAAGAAAAATGTACCTGCTAGAATAGAATTTAGCAGAGCTATGAAAAGAATGTGGGGAAGTGGGTAATCAAAGGGAAAAAAGAACAATAACAATTATTATTTGTATATATATGTCTCACAGTTTATAAAATGCTTCCTCATCATTATCTTTTTTGATCTTTAGGCTAAGCCATTTTATGGAAGAAGTAGTTCAAAGACTTTCACTGTCTTTCCAAGACACACATGTAAACACACACATGGATGGATGGATGGATGGAGAGAGAGAGAGAAAGAGACAGACAGGTAAAATGGATGTGTTCTAACTTGGTTCTAGGTCTTCTGACTTTAATTTAAATCTCTTTTGCACTATACATGCTTTAGTGAAGGCATCATATCAGTTGCTTCTATTTTTGCAAGGGATAATCCTAAGTCTTTTTTCTCAGTACAGAGATAACTAGAAATCTCTGTATCAGAGCAGATTCCCTAAGTGTTATGTCTTTAGCCTTCATCTTCTTTTTCCCCTGAGATATTTCCTTTCCATTTTTGCCAGATATTCCAGCAGCAATGTGACATTCTCAAAGGGGATAATGTGAGAGTTTTAATTAAAAAAAATTTACAAATAAGGGGAGAGGAATATGGAAAATCAATGGAGTATGTTTATTCTCCTGAGGCTAACAATAACTGGGAGGGAGCTCTTACCACAGTGCAAGAAAAGTAAAGAGATGAATAGATGAATAGTTACTGAGTCCTAGGAAGGGGGAAAAAAGCAACTTGATGAAACATAAAGGAAGAAATAAAACAAAAAGGGAGTAATAAATGGAAATATACCCATCTTTTATTCTCCTCCTACCTTATATCTTTTAATTAACCAAAAACAAAACACAAAGGGAAAGGAACCCTGTTGATGAAGCTCATGCAAGTTAGTTACGTGGGTCAGAGTAGGATGGTAAAAGGATATCACCTGAATTTGAAAGGACTGTATGTGTAGGAAGGAATGAAATATATCTAGAAATTCAGACCATCAGCACTGTCAAACTATTACCAACATAAAGTCGTGGGAGTGAGGATAGAGGGAGAGCTCATAGAGATTAAGTGCCACTACTAAGCTAATGGGGCAGAAAATACTTAGGGAAAATCTGGGACTCATATTCTTCAGCATTTGGAAGGATAATAATTTACATGAAGCATCTTCATTAAAACACTAGAAGGAGGAACATCGCAGAAGCAGTTTCCTACTTTCAGAAGCCAGTAGAAGTAGCAACCAGTAATAAGGATCAGGTTACATTCACCTGGCTCCCATCAGTTGGAGAGCAGTTACAGCAATAAGGGAAGTGTCACAGGAGGTTCAGCTAGGCCTCAGGCTCTTTGATCCTGCTCTTAAGGTCCCGTTAATGCCTGAGTGTGGAGACAGTTACATGATTCTGGCATCAATAAAGATGGAGAGAATGTGCTACAAACTTCTCCAGATTTAGTACATTTGGTGAAGAAGTGCTCGAATCCTTATGTTTCTGATTTTTTTTTAATGTGGCAGAATCCAGGTCTTATTAATAATAGGTTCCTATTATTAATATTTGCCCAAGTTATAGAAGACAGAGTCAGAAAGATAAAGAAAAAGAATGATAAAGATTGATCAAATACTACTTCTTTTACATATTTGGATTTGGTTTGCTAGTGTTCCAGCATTCCCATTTTGTGAATCTATGAATTAACTCAATAAAAATCCCAATCATAATATATAAAGGGTATTAGAAGCTTACAGAAATTTTAATTAATCAAGGAAGATCTGCACTCCACAACTTTTCAAGAAATTCAACCTTCAGCTTTTTTATTAAGATTATCCGATGTCTAACAACAAGAACAAATTAATACTAAAATGATCATTTATTTTCCTCAAATCAAGTGAGCCTCTAATGGTTTTAAAATAACTGTTTGCCTGGAGGGACTTAAGACCTGATGTGAACTAGATCTGTTTTTGGAATCCCCATAGACTATGGTCCTATAATTCTAATGATACTTCATAAAGATCCTATTCAAGGAGTATCTCTGCATAAAGGATCTTGTGGGTCTTCACCAACATTTCATTCAGGAAAGGAACCTTATTTTCCCTAATAGTGATTAAAAATTGCCAACTCTTGGGCCCTCCCTGGTGGCGCAGTGGGTTAAAGCACAGCACAAAGCAGCTTAAGCCACTTCCGCATGAGTTCGAGCCCAGCTTGCCCTGGAGGAGATCCACATGGCGAGGCAGACCTCTCCTGACCCATCCCACTGCTCCCTTCAGTAGTGTACTTTGTCGATCTGCCTGTTCTGTAACCCGCTCTGTCTCTGGTGAATCCTCTCACCCTCCGCATCTCTGGCCTGTATCCCAGTTCTGTATGAATAAATAAATAAATCTTTTTAAAAAAATTGCCAACTCTTTATAATGGTGTTTTATTCCTTTTGCAATAGTTTCAAAAGTGTAATGTCTTAACTACTCTAACTTGACCCCAAAATTCCTAAAAAAAGATAGTTGTCTGATGCTTTCATTTTTCCTTATTCTGGAGGCAAAGGATGAAACTGTCTGCAAGCCAGACCCAGGGATATTCAGGTTTCTGATTTTACAGTGTTGGTTGCCTAGTTTCCAATGGCAACCACCAGTTCTTCCAAGGTTACAGTGAATAACAAATTAGAAGCAGCAAAGTAGGGGGCTATTAGAAGCAGGAAAACTGAAAAGTGACAGATGTCAAAAAAAAAGAGGAGACAGAAGGTATACTAACTGAAAATGCCTAGCAGCCTTTAGCCAGTAAATGTTGGCCACATAGCCCTTAATACCACGATCATCCCTGAGGGCATCACTGTATTTGAGCCATACCAATGGCCCTGAGTCATCAAGAAAAGATTAACTTATGTCAAGCATAGTCTGTTTAGTAAGAAAAATAAACCTGAAACCTATTTTAGAAATATTTCAATCAAAGATCATATGTACAGATCTTTATGTAACCCTTGATATGGTATGTTTAAATTATTATATTTTATCACCTGAAAAATGTACATATAGTGAACACTGAGTGATTGAAAATGATGAATATAAATGTCTTTGAATTTGTAAGGTTATTTTAGAGATTAAAGGAGGGTAGTGGGAGGTCTCGAAGATGTAACTTACTCTTGTTTGTAGATGGAATTTCTACATGCACAAGAATAGTTGGTCTGTGGACGGGGGAGTGAACCAAAAAGACACTATGTACATTTCCGGTCGGTGGAAATTTAGAATGTTTAAGTGATGATTTTGATTTTTGACATGGGCTCAATCTTCAGTTTAGGTGGCGCTATGTCTCCTGCTTCTTCCTTTTTTTCTCCTCTTCCTCTTTATACTTTTTTTCCCCCTAAGTTTTGGTTTGGTGACTCTGGTAACGTCTGGTGTGGGGAAGCTTATTTTTATCTTAAAAGAGATTCTGGCTGCTCAGCCACAGCTTAGGAGCCCACGGGGCAGCAGACAAGCTTTGCAGTGCAGCTAATCATCCAAAATGGCTCTCTGAGATAGAAGATAAGGAAACCATTAAAAATTAGGAAGTAGACTTACTACAAGTTTTAACCCAAACGAAAACACCCAGGACTCACTAGAAGGTAGATAACTGAGAGGGAATTGGCGATTGGGGAGTTCCCAGAAGGGAACTCCCGGGAAAATCCTGGCCCCTGGAAGTTCCGCGAGCTGCAGGAGCCGCTTTGCCCCACACTAAACCCTGGAGGTAAAGCTGCACGGCTCAGCTGAGTGAGTGGAGCCCAGGCTGCAGAAAGACTGCAAATCTGATCCTCAATACCTGGGTGAGGAAAAAATCGTTGAATCTGAAGACCTGATCCGGAGCACCTGGGCACCGCGCAAAGCTACTGATCAGCTCGACCAGCTTGAGAACCGGCAAGATAGTGGCAGAATAAAGACTCCGAGGCGACTACATCTAAACTCACACGGGATTATACAAAAACAGACCATAGACTTTCATGCTACGAGTTTCAACCCAAATGAGAACGCCCTGGACTCACTACAAGGAAAATAACCGAGGGAGAACCGGTGATTGGGAAGTCCCCATAAGGGAAGCCGCACAGGCAGGAACTGATCAGGAACGCCAGCGGCTTCCAACTCGCTCGGCTCCTTTAAAAATCTAGGCCACGAAAGGCAGGAAGCCCTACAGAGGGAGCCTGCCTGAGGTGGCAGCTGCGGGCTGCTCGGCAGCCTTTTGTCCCAGCCCTGCCACAACCCTGGAGATAAACTGAGACAATCCAGCTAGGGAGGGGAAACCAAATCCTGGGAAAAGGCTGCAGCTCAGAACCAGAGACCCAAGGATAC
>NW_004567126.1:12436148-12503667 GCF_000260355.1 Condylura cristata
AAAAAAAAAAAGAGATTCTGTATGCATACATCTGGAGCTTTTTTTCAACCTCTAACAGTATTTTTTTTCTTCTCTGGGGAACTTCTTGTGGGTGTGTCTGTTTCTATTATGTTGCTTGTGGTTCAACCTTTACTGTTGCCAAAAGTCTGCTTGAAAAAAAACTTCTGACTGCCATCTATAAATTAGATTTAGAAAACATAGGGGATGTTTGATAAGGTAAAGAAGAGGAGAACAGTCTTTTCCCTCCCCTAATAGCTGTATAAAGGAAGAACAGGAAGAGGAAGGCCATCCCTTATCGGAAACTTTAACTCATGTGACATGCAAATATTGTCTTCCAGTCTATAGGATGTGTTTTTTTTTTTTTTAATTTTTTATTTTTGTGGTTGAGGAAGTTGATTCATTTAGTGCATTTGTTTTGTGTTTTGTTTCAGGAGGCAATGGGGGTGGGGCAACTATAATGCCATTAAACATTGTATTTCCTTTATAGCCTATCATAGAAGAATGGAACCTAAAATAGATTCTAGATTCTAATAGAAACTAGAGCTAAATAATCTCTTTTTGAGACGTACCAAATAAAACATACCCTCAGGTTTCTGCCAAGATATTTAGAATACCATTTTTTTAATATTCTTTGCTATGTAATTTTGAGAAAGTCTCATGTCTTATTATGAAAATTTAACCTATATTGTAAACTGAAGTAACAAGATGATCTTTAAGTATCCACCAAAGTGGGATCCTATTTCTTTATATTCATTATATTTAGCACATTGACATGCATTTTACCAGTTTTCAATTATTTTGGAATTACATCTGCTATTTGCTAAAAAATGAACTTTAAATAACTGAGATACATGCGGTTTTCTTTTGCCTCCCAAAAGATAAAAATCAATGGAATTATAGTAAGGAACTACAGTAATCTATAGCTTTTGGTTAACCAAACAAATGAAACTTAGCTTCATTGATGATGATTTGAGTACTGGATAAAAAAAAAAAAATGCATTTGTTTGGACTAGATTGTGACTTTATTTTACAATTGTATTTAATTAATTATGAACTAAACAAAGATTGCATTCTCTATGTAATTATTATCAAGGAGGTATGTAGATGAAGATTTCTGAATGTTTGCTGATAAAAAGACCAGTTTTAAAATTTCTAAGATAATAAACAAATCTAGTGAATAATAGCAACTTAACACAATTAGATTAGTTCTGTTTGGCCTATTTTAAGTGACCTATAGTATAGATGTTCTATCAGTGTGCCTGGCTCAAAATAAATTCAATAAATATTGATTACTGACTTTTTCCTTGATCATTAATGAAAATTTCCTTTTATTCTTTAATTTACATGGAAGTCATTTCTTATCTTCTTTATTGATTTAAATTCTTGGAGAATAAAGAGATCACAAGTACAAAAGAAAAAGTGTTGAAGCCTGGTTCTATGTCAGAACTTAATGTGCCAATAAGAATGGCTTCCCCTTCCCGGAAGGGTATTGTTAGGGAATGTGTGTGCTCAAAAATAGCATCAAACCTATTTATTTTGTAGATATGGGGTAAACTGTCCCTTGGTTACTGAGACAGGATTATATGACACCATGACAATGATTATTATAAGCAACCAACCTTAAAATGGACAATTTGAACATAATACAATATACTTTAACAAATGAGATTTTAACACTCTCCAGGTATTTTTCCTGCTGTGTGAGATCTGCTATGTTAAATCTCTTTTTTCAGCTCTGACAGGTCATTTGTCAAATTCCTTCTCATTATTAAAAATGTATTCAATGGCATTTAATGAGTACATATGGATTCCAGAATGATCACAAATCAAAATTTCAAAAGTTATTTTTTTATCTGCACTCTCCAAGATTATGAATATGTAGCAGGCCCTTAATGTGGACTGTTCTTAATAGTCAAACAGGATATGATCCCTATAATATTCACTGAGTTGTTACAGCCCTCATTTTTCATGTAAGGGAAGTACAAAATTCAAAGAGATAGTGTCAGTGTTAGGGAAAGAAACCTCAACAATAATGGGGCATCTAACCTCAAATTAAAATCCCAGTTCAACCATTCTTCTATTTAAAGACTTTGTATTAATTTGCTATTTCACTCTTCTATTTAGGAATTAGTTTATACAGTGTGCTTTGTGAAGACTGTACCTAAAGATCATATATGTGTGTGTATATGTAGGATTAGTATTAATAATACTTTTAAAATATGTATATTTAAGTCATACACTTCGTGAACTTATCTGAAGCACTGCATCTTGTTTTTGTACTGTAGAGATAAGATATCACAAAATCATGGTGGGGAAAATTCTTTTTCAATTAAGTATTGAAGCAGAGTCCTCCCAGATCTTCTTTACCTGAAAACTTTCATGTTAATAATGCTGCCTTTCACTCTAGCTGATTATTTCACAAACCAAAAAGTTACAGCAATGAACCAAAGGCTCCCTTGTTGGAGCCAGGTTCTAAATCCAAGGAGATCTTTAAAATGTGGTTCACAAAAGGATGAAAATTATAAGCAGAAATGAATACTGCAGTTACTTAAAATTAGACAGAAATATCAAAGGAAAGAAGGTCCTGGATTAAGATCAAAATATTCCTGGGGGCCTGAACCATAAAGACATTCCCCATGCAGCCCCATGCTCTTTTTCCCTTTGCTGGCTTGATAGAGATAAGAGCTGAAATTTTCGAAGTCATAGTGCAGGTGATGGAGCCTTGAAATGGGTGAAGCCTGCAGAACTGTTCAAGAGTTGTTGTCTTGAAATTTATGTCAACCATACATAAAATTCAATGAGAGACACAGAGAAAGAAAAAAATATTTACATATATATATCCTACATTAGTTCTCAGATTTGCTGATCTTATAGGTAAATATATATATATATACAGAGAGAGAGAGAGAGAGAGAGAGAGACATGATATACAATACATATGTATAATCTACTGTAGAAGAGTAATGAACCTAAGAATAGACTAGGATCAAACTTCTAGAACTGTGGTCCAAAGTCAGAGGAAGTTAACAGCAAGACGATCTTGAAGTTAAGTATGCACATAACCGATGCTCTTCCATCCTTCACTAATGGCAGTGTCAGGATGACTCTGCAGCCTGCATATGGAGATCACACATCTTTAACAGCACAAGCATGCCTCATTTGACTTCCTATCACTTTCCTGCACATTGTAGAATACATATTTCTTTCAATTTGAAGGTTTGTGGCAATCCTGCATCAAGCAAAGCCTTTGGCACATTTTTTTCAATGTGTTCATGTCATGTCTCTGTGCCACACTTCTGTAATTCTTAAAATATTTCAAACTTTGTTATTATGGTAAATGTTCATTTATGTTCTTAAATTCTTAACATTAAGGATTATGCTAATTCTACTCTGCCTCTGCACTATAAATGAAACAACAAAATTTAAATGATAACACATCTATTTACAACTTAACTTACAGAATAGTTTTAACCCACTCATGGCACTTACTGCTCAGAAAAAAAGAAGATTACTTTCAAAATAGTAATGTACTGGGGTCTCCCTGGTGGCACAAGGGGTTAAAATGCAGCACTATGAAATTATCTACAGCCACTGTAACCTGAGTTCAATACCTGGCCAGCGAGGTGACCCACATGGCACCACAGACCTCTCCTGTCTTGCCCACTGCTCCCCTCAGCAGTGTATTTCAGTCAAACTACCTCTCCACTCTGTGTCTGGTAAATCCGTTCACTCCCTCACAAGTGTGGCCTATACCCCCATCCTTGTATGCCCAAATAATAAATCTTAAAAAAAAAAAAATTACCTGGGCTCTCCTTGGTGGCACAATGAGTTAAAGCACTGCATTATGAAGCTCTCAGAAGTCATTGCAGCATGAGTTTGATCCCCTGCCAGGGAGCTGACCTACATGGTGTGGCAGACCTCTACTGACCCGCCCACTCAGCAGTGTATTTCAGTAGATCTGCCTGTTCTGCTCCCCACTCTGTTTCTGGTGGATCTTCTCACCCACCACACCGCTGGCCTGTACCCCAGTTCTGTAAACATAAATAAATAAATCTTTAAAAAAAAGTCAATTAACGGTTCTTTGACAATGCACACCTGGTCACCTAAGAATTCTGATGGAAATATTTGAGGAGATCAATGTTTTCTATGTCTGCTAATACAACCTACATTCTATTATCCATGACCAAAAGTAATTTTTACATCAAATCTTAATATTTAAGAAATAAACATTTCAGAAGGCAGGAGTTGCAAAAGATAGTGATTCTTGATGGATCTGGGGAAATTCAATAGAAAACCTTCTGGAAAAGATGCATGATTAATGTGGTTGCTATTTTTTGGGAGGAGAGCAAAATATCAGCATTTTCAGGAGTTTAAAGAAGTTCATTCAATTCTCATGGATGACTTTGAGAACTCAACACTTCAATTGATGAAATAGCTATAGATACATTAGAAATAGAAACAAAGAATTAGAAATGGATCCTGAATATGTGACTGTATTGCTGCAGTCTCTTGATAAAACTTGAATGTATAATATAGCTTCTTATGGATAACCAGAGACAGTGGTTTCTTGAGATGCAATCTATTCTTGGTGAAGAACAGTGCTATAAACACTATCAAAATGACAACAAAGCAACAATAATTACATAAATTTACTTGGTGAATTAGTGGCAAAATTTGAGAGGATTGCCTCTAATTTTGAAAGATGTTCTACTGTTAAGTACAATGGTTTCAAACAGTATTGTAGGCGGCAGAGAAATCTGTGAAGGAAAAAGTCAACTGATGCAGCAAACTCTACTCTTGTCTTATTTTAAGACACTACCACAGTCATTCAACCATCAGCAAACAACTCCCAGATCTGAAAACAGTCATCAACATGGAGGCAAGATCGTCCACTAGCAAAAAGATTGTGACACACTGAAGATTTAACTGATACCTAGCATTTTCTTTCACAACAATTTTTAGCTAAGGGTGTACATTTTTAGGAAATATTATTATACAGTGAATAGACAATATAGTATGAACACACTTTTATGTGCACTGAGAAAGCAAAACATCTGCAAGACTTTTTGATGGTGATATTATTTTTATTGTTGTATTCTGGAAATGAACCTTCAGCCATTACACTGGGGTTAAATGGCTTTTACTCTCAAAAATGGCTAAGATGTCTGTGTTACTGTGTTAGTTCAGCTCCTGTAGAGAAAGGAACTTATGGAGCAGGTCCCTCAAGCTCCTTCTTTCTCATGATTTGCCAGTAGGAGCTAAAGGCAGGTATAGCCCCAGCTTGCCTGCAGAGCTCCCTCCAGTCCCCCAGTAACTTTACAGGCTGCCTGCTTCTCTACCGACTGTCACCAAAGACCCTGTTCACATCAGGTAAACACTGGTCTTGTCCAGGCCATGCTCGACCCTCTGACTCTGTGTTGAACAGGTCAGTCCACTTCACAATCCTTCACAGGACTTTCCTTCTCAGTTTCCATCTCCAAGAAGTCTACTGTCCTGTAATATATGTCATCCTTCTCTTTACTGCAGACTGTGTCTAAATGTGATTAGATTTACTCTGTGCCAGTGCTTCTTGTGTCTGGAGTCACAAACGGCTAAAAGGTAGCTTCGAGAGACGCTCAACAATTTTGCCTTTCCATTTTGCCTTTTTATTTCTCTCTGAAGCCCAAGAAGCGTAAGTTAAAACCAATTTTTTCTTTTTCAGACAGCTGTTGCAGCCATTACATTGGGGGTTAAATGGTTTTCACTCTGCTAAAGTGGTTAAGATGCCTTTGTTATTGGGTTACTCCAGCTCCCTGTGATCTACATCCTGTAGCCTACTCAGGTCACAGAGGTTCTGGAAGCGGAGTAATGGAGTCTTGGGGGTACTGGTTTTATTGAAGAAGCATCTGCACATTATCAGTGATTAAAAAAAAAAAAAAAAAACCTTCCAGATTCTCGGTATCTAGGCTGGGATTAGAGGAGTGCAAGTTAGGACAAACTTCTTTCCCACTGAAATATAGCTTCTATTGTTAGGTTCCCATCCAAAGACATAGGGCCAGGATGACCAAGAGCCCTCCAGAAAGCTCTGAAAACATCAAGCTTAGATTCTTTCTCTCATTCATAAACATCAGGGAAGATGATGCTAGGAAAATTCCTGTGTGGCTTAACCATTATTGTCCAAAATTCAGGGAATACCCATATTTCCTAGCTCTAATTCCTCTTTTGTTTTTTTTCTTTTTTGTATAAAAGAAGTGGGGTACAGATCAGAGTTGTGGGGAGTGAGATGATTCACCAAAGACAGAGTAGGGAGCAGAACAGGCAATTTTTTTTTTAGGTTAAAAAAGAACATTTAAAAAAATATATAAATAATATAATAGTTAATTTTTTACATCATTTTGTGCATTTTTCCATCTCAGTTATAATCCACATGGGCTTCCCATCACCAAATCAGCCATGTGTCATCACCATAGTCCAGTGCATTTCCCTGTCCCCACTGTTTTTAATCCCATTCCCCACTCCACCCTATAAAATGTCTCTGGTATATTACAGAATGGACAAATTTTTTTAAATACACTGCTGAGGTGGGCACTGGGTGAGACAGGGGATGTCTGTTGTGCCTTTTGTGGGTCAGCTCCCTGGTCAGGATCAAACTCAGGTCCTTGCTTTTTTAGGGCTGAGACTGAATCCCTACTCCACAAGAAGGACCTAAACCCTCTTTCTAAGTCTCTCTGTTCTGCCCTCTTCTCTTCCTCACTTGGAACAGTATTATGGCAATCCCTCAACAACTATGCCCTCTTCAAACTTATCCTTCTCTTCCCTGCATAAAGAATGTTAGCCACTAATTCAAATTACACACACACACACACACACACACACACATATATGAAAGAGTGAATATGCAATTTTGATTCAGAGAATTCAAAAATGTCCAGACTAAAATAATATGTAGGATGACATGGGTTGGAGGAGTTAAACTTGGCAAATACTAAGATAGATTGAGTTAACTAGAATAAGAATGATAGCAAAATGGTGAAATTGATGCTTTGAAACTGTAATAAAAATATCCACATTATATTTTCTAAAAAAAGAATGTTAAATTTGTTCCAAAAAGAACTGCAATATATATGTGGATATTTATGCTTAGATAACCATATCAAACATAATTTTGTGCTCAAATATTGAAATAAAACTAAGGAGAATTAGAAATTTGAGGTATGAGTTTCATGTAATGACTTTTGCTCAGTTTATGATACAAAGATAATGGAGCAGTAGTCTTTTAGCTCAAATGATCCAGATACAGGAAGCAGAAGAAATAGTTAGGCAACAAAGAGAAGCAGTTAATGGGTGAGGCAGCCAACAAACGAAAGAACAAAGATTCTGGGAACTTCTTTCCTGGACCGTTGGACATTTTCTCCTAGGCTCTGTTCACTTCACCAAGATGACCTCTTGTCCTCACATGACCAGACCATACAATTTTTATGCTGCTTACTTCTTGTCTAGATCAACTGTTCTTCATTTCCTTACTTCCTAGTTTGAATGCTAAAACACCTTATAATGCCACTTCCTTTCTTAATAAGTTTTAATGGTTTCTCATTGCCTATAAGATAAAATTGCATGCACAATTAACTATAATACAGTAAGCTAATAATAGCTAACATTTATTGAGCCCTTTAAGTGTGCTGTGCTAAATGAATTATAAACATGGCACCTAGATCCTGCAATGACCCTACAGGTTTGGTATTGTTATTCCCATTGAATAGATGAGGCTCCAAGAGGCAAGGGGCTTGTTCAGGGTCATAGATCTACCCAATGGTGAGGCCAGGAATTTAATGCAGGTTCTTTCGACTCCAAAACCATCACCTTCACAATAGAGTGTGTCAGTTGCGCCATTCATCAATTCATCATTTGCTGAATTGGAATTAACCCACTTGTATCAACAAGGCATTATGAGAAGACAAAAATGGGGAGCTATTAAATATGTTAGAGACATTAAAGATGGTTACTATGAGTAGGATCAATAGACATGTTTCAAGTAGTGGGAGTGTGGGTGTGTATAGGGTGTGGGATGGTTGTTGGTAGATGACTAACCTGGCATAGTGAACACGGGAAAATGAATAAATACCCAGTCTAAAATAAAGCATGCTCTCATAGCAGATGTGAAAGAAACTAAACCCTAAGAGAAATGTTCTTTTTTTCATTCAGGCCAAATCTACTGTCTTAAAAAAAGTATTTGATTCCCTCCAATTTCTTCTTTAGAAAGAAATGTTGGTTTAGGGAAGGGTGATAATGAATATTTTGTCTTAGAAATCTACAATCTCCTGAAGAGATATTTCTTCATACAATAGTGCATCTACACTCCAGGGAAGGGCATCCATCTGGGGAATTATCAGAGCTGTCACCTACCTATTTCTTGCACTGGACTGCACTAAAGGTGAAGCATACTAAGCATTTGTGATGGGCACTGTTTGAAGGGAGAAAGGATCCTGATGATAATTACATAGGCAACCATTTCCTTTGTTATCTGTGAGCCCCTGGCATCACATCAGAGTAGCCATTTTACACTCACCATAGGCCACTTGGTTTGAAGGGACGAGGCTAATTCTGTAGTCCTCTGATGTCTCTTGCCTTTGAGACATGACCTGCCTCTGAAGGTGTCCATTTCATGTGATGACTGGGAAGTGGAGAAATGATTTCCACTTAGTGTGCTCGTTTGCAGAGGCAGTGACTGACGCTTCATTCTAAAAGAAATGTGTGAGTGAAAAACAACCAGTCAAATCAGACACAACTTATCTTCCAGCATCCCTCCTTAACCCAACACAACGGCTGACTCAAACACAAAACACATACACGTTATCCTGTCAAGTTCTGCTCTCCCTAACTCAATTTCTCATGGTGGCTGTAATCTTGACTCTCCTTTTCTCTGTAAGTTGACATTCTTCCTGGACTTGTAAAAATAGGGTTGTTTTGTTTTTCCCCCAAACTCAGATATGTTCAAATATGAAATTATCATGATTTTCTCCTTTTGTTCTCCTAATGTCTCCCCTCCAAACATATTTATCAATTATTTCTAATGAGTCAAGAGCAATATATCTTAATGAAATAGCCCATTGTCCCATTTCAGGCCCTAATTCAAATTCTTTTTTTAGCACAACATTAGTTATCTGGGATAAGTTTCTTACTTTTTTTGAATATAAGTTAAATACATATTTAGAAAGTACAAGATGATCCTGTGAGGGATTCCCCTAACATGGTTTACTCTGTTTCAGAGAAATGGGCATAGAAATACACCCACGTATACTTTCTCTCTCAACTTGCAATGAAATACTTGTTGACATCATGAAATTAAGATAATTTTGAAAGCCTAAACAATGCACCAAGAACTATAGGCTGCCTTTTCTCCTCTTTCTTTCGTTTGTATTTTACTTTATTTTTTTTTAAAAAAAGGTTTATTATTTATTTATGCATACAGAACTGGGGTACAGGCTAGAGGTGCAGGGGCAGTGAGAGGATTCACCAGAGACAGAGTGGGGAGCAGAACAATCAGATTGACGAAATACACTGCTGAGGGGAGCAGTGGACAAGAGGAGAGAGGTCTGCTGAGCCATATGGGTCACCTCCCCAGCTGGGGATCGAACAAGCACTAAAGTGGTTGTGGCTAACTTTTGCAGTGCTGCTTTTTACCTGTTGCACGACAGGGAGTGCCCCTCTTCTCTTTCATTGTGTTTTCCCCAAACCTAACAGCAGACTTTAGCTTTGGCAATGGTAGCTCATTAGAGCTCTACTAGTAAAGCACAGGTAGGAGGAAATTTTTAGCCATCTCTCTGCCTCCTCTTTCCTTAGAGTCTGCCATCATTGACTTGGAAATCTTAGATGTTTAATAGCTCTTTCAAAAATTTCCATTGCACAGATTCTTAATGCATCTACTATACGTACAACCATGAATTTTTCTCCAATATGAGTTATCAAAATAAAATACCTACTGTTCTGTTCTCATGCACTCATATATTATCTAGGCGGCCACAAATCATATTTTTTTTTTCAGACCTCTGTATCCTCCTCAGTTGCAAAAGATCGGTTTACACTATCTCCTCTTTAAGATCTTCCAAACTCTCATCTTAAGGTGAGTACTTAATCCAGTGGAATGAGACTTTTATCTTATAAAAGACTTACAGCCTTAGAGAAAACTAAAGATAGTTCCATTTTCATCTTTTTTACGACTGAATACTATTACATTAGTTATATACATATGTGCTTTAGCCATTCATCTGTCAGTAAAAAACACTTAGAATTTTTGCAAATCTTGAGTATTGAAAACAATGCTGTGATAACATAGGGGTTCAGATATATTTTCAAATTAGTGTTTTTCATATAATTTAGATAAATACCCAGAGGTGGAATAACTGACTTATACCTGGTATTTCTATCCTTAATTTTATTTTATTTTTTAAATATTTAGTCATTTATTTTGCATACAAGATCTGGGTGTGGCCAGTGGTGTGGGTAATGACAGGATTCACCAGAGACAGAGCAGGGAACAGAACAGGCGGATCCACTGAAATACACTGCTGAGGAGAGCAGCAGGGAAGACAGGAGAGGTCTGCCGCACCATGTGGGTCAGCTCCCTGCCCGGGGATCGAACTCAGGCCCTAGTCCCAGTGATAGCACTGAGACTTAACCCCTAAGCCATCAGGGAGGCACTATCCCTAAATTTTCTGAGAAATATACAAGTTTTCCATAGTGCCATTCCTCCCAATAGTCCTGAGAGTTCCCTTTTGTCCACACACTCACCAGTGTTTGTTGTCTCTTGACTTTTGGATAATGTCATTTTGATAGGCACAAAGTGACCCCTCATTCTGCTTTTGCCACATGGCCCTACTTCCCATTTGTGAGGGCATTTATAATACTTGAGGATATCATGTTAAGTGACATAAGGCACACAGAAAAAGCCAAATAGCACAGGATGTCATTCATCTTTAGAAGATAAAGAGAAAATAAAGCAAAGGAAAAAAACACACCATGGGATTATACAAACAAAATGGTGGTTCTCAAAAGGAAAAGAGTGGGAGGAAAGGTAAATTGGATATAGGGGTTGACTGTATGGTGATGGATGGAACTGGACTTCTGGTGATGAGCATAATGGAACACACAGAGATGTCAAATGAGAGTTCTGTACACTTAAAGCCTAGACAATGTTGTAAACCAATGTTACTTGAAAGATTTTTTCAAAGATTTTCAAAGCAGAGACTTGAAAACTGCATATAAATGAATATCCTAAACTCACTAGCCTGTAATCACAAAGGCAAACAGCAGTAGGCAGATAATAGAGAAATCTGTCACTTAGAAGGAGAAGCAAGAGCTAAGTCCACACCTCATCCACCTATCCGTAAGCATTATAATGATCACACACCTACACATTTCAGTGCTAGGAAATCACTGCATCAGAGATGAATAATTTTGTATGCTCAGAACAAAGCTGGATAGTCTCAGTATCTCACTCCCTTTTCTTTGAAAGGCTTTCTCCCAGATCAGTGTTTCCTCTGCTCTCATTCTTTATCCCTTTTTCTACTCCTGTGCCTCAGGTAAGACATTTTGGTCAGACTGTGCTCTCCATTTGCCCCCCTCTGCAGCTCTTAACATTGGCCCCATGTGCTCTGCCCCAGATACATGACTAACGGAAATTTGCAGTAGGAGGGTCTGTGGCTATAGGTACCCCTTAGTGCTAAATTTAACTTCACACTTGCTATCTTGAACAAACCATTCCCCTTCTCTGTGCCTGTATTTTGCCTCATATGAAATGGAGATAATAACACTTACCTTCTGCAGCCCACCAGGGTGTTATGAGGATTAATTAAAGTTCTTTGAAGATGACAAGTCCTGAGCATAGTTATTATTAGCTAAGCAAACTGCCTGCTTTAATACCCAGGGTCTCCAGGAAGGTCAGGCAAGCTCCCTCAAGCACAGCCCTCACTCTTCTTCCCATATTACTTTCTGCTAGTTCCAGCAGGCAGAGGACCTGGGGGTGTTCTTTGGAGAATGAGCTTTTGCAGTGGGATTAAACTGCATTAATTATTGAAAAGCAACAATGTGCCTGAAGGGTGGAGGGCACCTTCTCATTACTTCCCACCTGCCCGGCCACCTCAGTGGAGCCTTGACTGTGAGCCCCCCACAATTTTCTGAGTTAAAAACTCCAGAGCAGAGGCCAGTGCTAATTAATTCTTGGCAAACACATACCACATTTTACTTCAAAAGATTTCACAAAGAGGAATATACAAAACCAAAGACTGGCTCATTGACTGGCTCATTTCCATGGTGGAAAAACTGAGGTATAAAGACATGAACCCATTAGAGGACACACAGTGGGAAAGAGTAATGTTCTGACCCTTGAACTCAGATTTTTTTTTATAAATATATTTTTTTTAAGATTTATTTACTTATACATACAGAGCTGGGGTACAGGCCAGAGGTGCAGGGGCGGTGATAGGATTCACCAGAGAAAAAGTGGGGAGCAGAATAGGCAGACTGACGAAGTACACTGCTGAGGGGAGCTGCAGACGGGTCAGGAGAGGTCTGCCACGCCATGTGGATCACCTCCGGGGTGGGAACTGAACTCATGCTGCAGTGGCTTTACCTTCTTAGTGCTGTGCTTTAACCTGCTGCGCCACCAGGGAGGGCCCGAACTCAGATTTTTGAGTTAGAAAATTCTACCAGCTTAAAAAGGTGGTCCACACCATTTTAGAACTCTTCATTGTGGGCCTGGCCTACATTTTTAGAGAGGCACTAATTTGATGATTTTATTGCGCAGAAAGTATATAAAAAACTAAGGAAATACTGTCAGGTTTCCTCCCCAATATATACCTCCTCCTTATTAGGTTCAAAATCTCTATATTGGGTTGTCCACTCTAGTCTTTCCGCTGAAACATCCTTTCTATTGTGCTACTTTAAAGCATGATGCTCACAATGTGTACCAGGCTCTTGGCACACTTCTGTTCAGCATGGTGCAAATGTGATTTCTATCTCCCTTGTTCTGGATATGATTTGATCTCACCAAGATACAGCATACTGATGACTCAGATTACATTTAATATCAACTAACATTGTCCCATCAATTTTACCTCCTCTTAATGAATTTTTTTTTTCTGTATCTTCCAGTGGTATAAGTGATTTCTGACTTGTATATAAGACTTTACATTTATGGCTATTTACTTAGTAATCTTGCCTTAACCTGTCTTTCTCCACTTGATTAAATCTTTAACAGTCTTGGCTTTTCCAAGCCATCTATAAACTAATTTTTCTATCAGCAGTGAGAATGTTGATCCCTGTATTTCCTGAATTGCCTCTGCAGGATATCTAGTCTGCAGGGGGAGACAAGTCAGGAGAAATAACAGGAAGGCAGAAGCAAGAAGAATGGAATAAAGAAAGGAGAAGGGAATGACAGTGGGCAGAGATGTTAATGTGACAAAATACAAAGAATTTAATTTTTTCCAAGATCACCAATAGGAATGAGATTAACATAATATGAAAATTGCAAATGTCAAATTTTGCAGGCTTTTCTCTAATCTGTTACAACTTCATTTCCTATGTTATTTCACCTTTGTCCATTAAACATATTGAAAGGACCTCACTAATTTAGGGAAAACAAGGGGTTCAGCAACTCATATAGGGGAACCATACCTTCCACCTCCTATCGGGTAGTCCATATTGATGCACAAACTTTTCTGGGGATGTGGACTGAGTATCACAACTATCAAGCCATTACTTTCCTGACTATTGAACTTTCTTTGGCCATTAAAATTTTACCCCTCTACTCTCTTTTGGAAATGAAGCTATAGGGATTGTCTTTCATTTCTATTTTTATTAAAAAATTGTAATGCATTGCCATTTTACCCTCTTGCCTCCAATGATTGCACAAAGAACTAAACGGTAGCCAAGAAAGAATCCTAAGTAATCCTTAGAGAAATAAGGCAAGTCATAATTGAATAATCTGCAACCAACAGTTATTATGGGCTAAAGTCTTTCTTAGTGTACCTTCATGCTAAAGTGTGCGGGTATAAATAGACACGCGCTCTGGGAAAAGGGAGAATGAAGCTGAGAGACAGAAGACAAAGTAGAAGGTAAAGAACATCTTGTAAAAAGCCAAAGCTTTAAAAAATTAAAATTGCAATAGCACAAAGATTGCTTTTTGAATTGTACAAGTGAGATCCTCTTCTCTGAAATCCAGTTTAGGTTAATGGCCTGAGGAAGGCTTGGCTTCAGACTCCCTGCAAATGTATAAATTAGGTTTGCGCTGCGCTAGCTGGAGGCACTTCCCACAACTCAGAATGAGGCATGATGCCATTCTTTTTTCTTTTTAAAACCAACAATAATAATTTAGCCTGATAATTTAAAATCTATTAGCAACAATCACAATCATTGTTAAAAGGAAAAGTACTATGGACAGTATTAAAATAATTTAAATGAGCAAGATAGGAATACCAATCATTCACTTATTTTCCTAGTTGATTGTGGGTACAGAGAAAATGATGCCAGTGATACAAGATTCCAGCAGCAAAATATGACAATCAGAAGAAAGATAAATTAACTGAGCAACTTTGCTGCTACCTCCATTCTGTGCTCTTTCCTCCTTCCCCATCCCTAGGGTATACAAATACTGACTCTGCCATGACATATCTCACAGATGCTAATTCCTGCTTTCTTTAACCTTCAGGTAACACTTTCACTTCCTAAATAGAGTCTCCAGGAACATGCTTTTGGTAGTTGGAGATTGATTAGAAATCAACAGCAATGACTGGGAAGTGAAGCAGGCGTGGGGGAGAGACTCATCTGGACTCAGGTGCAGCTCCTGGCTTTATAACTTGTTTGCCAATCTGGACACTCACCTGGGATGAGAGTCCTCATAAACATTTATGGACACAAGGTTTAAGGTCTCATCTGAGGGATTTTCATATGATTATTTAACCCCTAGAAGGAGAGAAGGAGGCAATAGTTCTAGAGATTAGAAGTGAAAAGGAAAAGAATAGGATAGGGTAGAGGGATATATATTATATATTATATGGACATGGTGATGAAGTAATGAGACAGGCTTTCTTCCTCAGATAGTGGAAAACTGTCTTGTGTACTATCCAGCATGGTGGGTCTCTTCAGGATGTCTGTGTGTGCAAATGAGTCTGTGTGATAACAAAAAGAAGGTGCAGAGAGAGACAAAGATTAACTAGAAAGGGCAGGTTCTTTTTGAAGCTCTCATCTTTAAATGGAAATTTTGAAGTGCTTGGTATAGTATCTTCCTCTGACCACCTGCATCTCACTCTGCGTTAGGGGTGACAGGCAGTACTGTCTCAGATTACATAATAGCAAATAATATTGGCCTTTGTGGAAAAAAAGAAGGAATTAAAATTTAAGTAAAACAAAAATTAAGTTCTCCTTCAAGTAATATCGGAAAAAAAACAACTCTGCTCTACATATGGCAGTCTTTTGTAGGTGCTGATGGGAAATTTGCATCAATGTTAGACAACCTCCTTTGTACCACTGTCACCTGAGAAATATCTAGTTATTATGGTCACATTCTCTAATATGACTTGAAAAATTATGCTATATAAGTAAACCATCATCAGTATCTTGAAGACAAGGAAAAGAAGAACTTAGAGATCATCACCATCTTGGGAACACACATGGTCCCAACCTTTCATTTCAAAAAGTGCCCAAAATGGGTTTTGTTCTGGTAGAAGGTGTTATATACATGGTTCCATTCTGAATGTAAGCCACTATAGTCAGAATCTCTTCTCTAACTTCTTCCTATTTACATCATGAGTAATTTCCATCAATATCAAAATGAACATCAGTTATTATCTTCATGGTTCACTCTTGGGCAACACTATGTTTTTAGTTTTATCTTCCCATGATTGGTTATACAATAGATTTTTCTCTTCCCAATTTACAAAGTTGGGAATTGAGGGACAATAATGGTAAGCTTAAGATTTATACTTATACAAATAAAACAGAGGAAGTGACTGACTAGAGAAGCCACAATAACAAGCAAATGCTCAATTTTTAGCTAGGCTATCTTCAGTCCAGATGCCTTTTTTTTAGAGAAAACAAATAAAATTCCTCTACAATAGTGTAATTCTGGCAATGACATTAATTGAACATGGGCTTTCGTCCTGTGTTACAGTTATATTCTGGGGTGGGGTCTGATCTGTTTTAACCTGTGTTTTACAGGGGGGAAAAAAAAAAACAAAACCTGTATGCCAGCAAGCAAGGTGAAAAGAAATGTCCGTACTAATAATCTTGCACATCACAGAACTGACCACATCAATCATGGTACCTTATAAGAGACATTGATGAATGTTCCTAAATCCTTTTTAAGGGGAAAGGCCTTTTTGGAGTGGCAGTTCAGTCGTGTTACACATAAA
The DNA here is from genome assembly GCF_000260355.1 of Condylura cristata. NCBI lineage: Eukaryota > Metazoa > Chordata > Mammalia > Eulipotyphla > Talpidae > Condylura > Condylura cristata. Next base: position 12,452,534 of record NW_004567126.1, read on the forward strand.
ATTTGGAAAAGAAAATAAAAAGTGGATTTGGCTAAAACTCAAAAACTTAGAACCAGGAGACCAGACAATTTGGCCTTGCTTTCAAATCTCAAACCAACTTTCAGGGGCCATGAAAAGGGCTTTGCTTTTTCTGAACTTAAGTTCCTTCAAACAACAGGAAGCTTTAAAATCAGTGCTCTGGATCAACAGATTAATCCCTTCAATAGATGCAGTGGGTTTTCCTCACTTCAGTGAAATGTCACCACATACATATTTACCCATGACTTCTGCTGGCTGCCATTATTTCAGGGGCTCTAAAAGTAATTACCCCTAGTTCTTCAACCAGTAAGATCTTAGGCTATTGCTCCGATAGTCATTCAAATACATACCTGAGTAAATATTGTTCCCTGTTCCTGAAATACTCCATTTTTTCAAGGCCCCTTGCCTATAGCTTTTAAAATCCCTCCATAGTTATCTACTCTGCAAAGGTTCTCTGATATTCTCTTTTTTAAATCTCAATAGACATCTTATTTCCTTAGCAAATTTTTCTATTTACCACATTGCTTTGTGATTTTATCTAATCATTATTTATTCATTTTGAGAGTATGTATAGAGAACTTATTGTGTACTGAGTACTATTCTAGGCATTGGTATATAACAGTGTAGAAGCATGTAAGAAGGCCTCATAAGTCAGAAGATTTTTATTTAGTGAGCAGGAAGGCTGACAATAAATGTTTCACATGACCTTACACCATGTTTTTCTTTATCTGACCCTGTATCTGTTGCTCAGTCTGAGTGTGATCTTAGGCTTTTGAAGCTGTCCTGGGGACACACCTGGTAGCCTTTATAGGTCTGAATTGTACTTACAAGACATTTCTTTCTAGGCTGAGACTTGGTCTATGACTTTGCTCATTGCTAATCATAAATTTCATATTGAGTGCCTTCTGTCAACCTGCTTAGAGCTGCTCTCTGAACACTTTGCTAGCCACTGACCATACTGTTCCTTCTGCCTACAATAGTCTTGTTTTCTATTTGCCATGAACTGCTGCTGGACACTCCATCAATGACCTTTGGGCTGCTGATTTTTCTGTGGGTTGTATTTATTTTGGTACCAACATTTTCTCTGGCTGAATTATGTCTCATCAATTCCCATGAGAATGTCAAGAACACCATAGGCATGATCTGGAAAGTGATGGTCTGTGAGTCTGATGGTCATGACTCAGAGAACCCTGGGGCCACCCCTGGCACTCTCTTCTGCTGTAATTTCAAGTCACATTGCTCACCTATTGTGTTCTTCCCTTGCTTGAAGGGGCTCTTCAGTGGCTTTCCTTGGATCCTATGACCCAATTTTTTCACCCCACTGTTTAATCCCTAAGGCACAGAGAGACTGTGAGGGTAGCTGAGACTGGATGTTCCATATCAAAAGCCGCCATGGTGTCATTTGAAACATTTCATCTCTTGTTTTCTCTGACTCTCAAGTCTAACTATTTTGCATGATTCATTTCTTCATGATGGATTTTCTCACAGATGTCCTGAAATCCCAACAGAGACTCACAATTTAGGTAAGTATGCAGTTGGATCCTGTGTGTATGCATACATTCAGGATGTTTCAGGAAGTTTCACCAGGAACATCTTCGCTTTCATGCCAGACAACAGATGTATAGAGATAATGGGCAGAAAAGGCACGAAGGTGTCATTTAAATCCATGTGATGACTTGAAAATTATTTACAACAGATTCTGAAACTCTTTTTAGTTTACTAACCCTTTAATTCATTTTATATTCATTTTCTTACCCTGACAAATCTTTGGTATATGCCAACTCATTTTTACCTTTAAAGTACTAAGTCTATGTCACCTAAATGAAAGCAGAGAACTTAAGAGATTCTGACTCACAGAACAGTGCTTTCCCCATTACCTGTCACTCACGCAACATTTAGCCAGACTATGGATATGAGGGATGGTGACTCCTGACTAATCCTAGCAATATTAATATAACCTGAATAAAAAAAAAATGTTTGACATTGAATCTCTCAAGTCCCTAGTTTAGAAAAACAATCCTACTTCTTTATAATTGTATTGTACTACTTTTTTTATTGAGATAATATTGGTTTAACAAGGATTTCTTATAAGACATCACAAGAGTAGAACTGACAAGTATTTCTTATTTAGTTCAGTTGTCACCATTCTTCAAGAGTTGCTTAGCCAATTTCTCAATAGCTCAAGTCCTAGGAGGATGATGATACCTCTGCCCAAATACTACTCATACAAGTTTTGATAAATAAAGTAAAATAGTCCATAGAGAAATTAAAAATGAAATCTGCGTTACTTTTTCTGTTCTCTGCTTAAGGTTAAGTGGATGCCAAGGGTTAAATCAAAAGAAAAGGAAAACCAGGGAGACAACAGAAAAAAAAAAAATCTAAAAGGATTCTAGTTTTAGGAAATTATCTTAGGAACATTCAATTGGACATATAATAGGTTACACATTGCTAATTTTGTTGTCAACAGGTGTGATGGGAAGCTGCTCAGGACAGTTAATACCTTCATGTGCTCACAATCTCTGTTGATGCAGTTATGTTCCTACAGACAGGTAAAGTTGACCAGCTGCGTATTAAGGAAAATTGCATAACCTGAGACTGGCTCATGACACATAAAGTAGTAATGCTATACAAATAACCAGAGCCCTAGCATATGACCCCTCTTGCCAATTGTCAGGTGTAGTGTGGATAAAAAGAAATGGAGCGAGAGCCTGTGGATGGCTATAATGTGAGTCATCAGATACCACCCTCATAGCAGCAAGGCTGGGTTCTCACTGCTGTTGAAAGGACTATTGTAAATCTAGTTCTCCCTATATTTTTCAGTGGATAATAACCTGAAAATGCATCCTCCTCCTTCATTCTTCCTCTATCCATATGCCTCTCAGGAGCATTCATATATCTTGATGGAATGAGTTATGACTATGCCATGGAAAGAGGAATGAGTATTTTCAAAAGTTTGAAGTCCCAGATCAAATCCACAGAGCTGGACAACATCAGGTGATTTGATCCATATAGCCCTACAGGGGACAAAATGGGATTTTATTGCTTTTAAAATGGTAGTGTATTTCTCTCTCATTAAAATGTGTTTTCTTTTCATTTTATTGACAGTTCTGAGTTTGTTTTGTCCCTATGGGAGAAGCTGCAGGTTTGGATGTCCCTTATTATCCAGCTTTATGCTGTTTTTGAATTTCACTTTAAAGCACTCACTTGTTTGGGCATCAAACTCACTACCTAATGCATTAACATAATGTGAATCTATAACTGCTTGTCAGTGGCCCAAGGGAATGTCCTTTTAACATGTGGAGTATTCCTGAGGCCCTGTCACCCCTCTGAGGTAAGCTCTCAAATCAGTGAAGGCAGCATGGGCCAAATGCCCATGAGAAATTTTATAAATATAAAAGAAACAGTGTGTCTATAAATTAACTCACCATTTTTCATTTGAGGGTTTACAACTCATTTCTTCAGGATGCATACAACTCATGCTTACAAGAAAAATTATCAGCCTCTTCTGCTTTGAGAAGGGACTTCCAGTTTGAAGGAGGAGTAGGAAGAGGCCCTGCCCTGTTTATTGAGTCCTTACATAGCTATTTCCTGGTTCTTCCTGTGAGTGTCTATTGCTCATGAGTTTGCTCCGATCTCCAAGGGACATGTCTTATCCCTGCATAGTAAGCAAGGTGGAAGATGAAGACTACATTGCAAATGAAAGCTGGTCCCTGAAGATGAGTCCCTGTCAAGCACATCTGGGCTTTTACAAATTCTACAGAATTCAAAGTGATCTATTAAGCAAAATGTGACCTATTTACACATACAAACATAGGTACAAAATCTTAGGAGACCAATAAAGTGAGTGATTTTGATCAATGAAATCATTAGCTCGACAGTAAATCTGTCTCTAGCATTTGCCTGGACTCCTTTCACCCATGCATGAAGTTGCATATACCATTACTTTATACTTCTTGATTTCTAGAATGAAACAATACTATACAATATGTAAGATATGTGGCAATTTCCTGGGGTATCTTACATATGTAAGGGGTTTTAACCTGGGTTACTGGATGACAAGATAGCTCTGCATCCATTTATTATACTTGATCCAAAATTCAGGAACCAAATCAAACTAAGCATGACAGAACAACAGCACAACCACTATACTGATCCTAAGTCCTGTTGCCAAATTCCATGGTTCTCTATTTCCTGTGTACTACTGATATTCATTTGACTTTTCATCTGTCCTCATTTTTTTTTCCACAGGAGATCTTAAAAAACCTAGAGTTCTCTTCAAAAAACACTTTTTCCTTAAGCCTAAAAAGCATATGTTTCTTGCTGCAATACATATGTTCTTGCTTTTGATTGTATGGGAGGATCTTCTCTCTTCCTTTTAATATCTGTGTATTACAGAGTTTCTCAAAGTGTGGCACATAGATTCTGGTGTCTGTGAAGGGACTTTGAAGGGAATCAAAGGAATTACCTGTGTCAAAACACCTTGATATTAGTAGTAAAATACTCTTTTATAGTTTTTACTAAAATAACGTTCACACTAATGATTGAGGCTCTGAGATAGGTTACGATGGTATTAATCATTGCAATCACTGCCAGGTACATGTAGGAACAAATAAAATCAAAGGCCTTCCCTGGAGGTGCAGCAGGTTAAAGCACAGCACTGAGATGCTAGAGTCACTTCTGCATGTGTTCGATCCCCACCTGCCCCAGAGGTGATCCACATGGCGCGGCAGACCTCCTGACTGGCCTGCTGCTCCCCTCAGCATTGTACTTTGTTAGTCAGCCTCTTCTGCTCCCCACTCTGTCTTTGGTGCATCCCCTCACTGTCCCTGCACCCCTGGCCTGTACCCCAGTTCGGTATGCACAAATAAATTAAAAAAAATATCAAAGACAATGACTATTCCACATATGATTATCCTTGATAAAGTTGCCAAATTGTTGATTTTGTTAAAAATTGTCTTCTGAGTTCTCATTGTTTTAATATACTCTGTGACCAAATAGGATGGATGCTCAAAAGTTTAGGTTTGTCAAGGTGATGAATTCTGGGGCACATGGCACATAACCAGCGTGACATAAGCCACACTCAAGCAGATGATGTGAGAAGCACAGGTATTAATAAAAAATACTAAGGGATGAACTAAGAAATGTTATTAGGACTAATTTGAGCTCAGGAATTTTGTAGATTACAAGATCAATATACAAAGATTGATTGTATGTTCTGCGTTAGAAGTGAAATGAATGCTTTGAGAATACAATTATATTTCAAATGCCACAAAAGCTAGGAAACATTACTGAAAGAAATTAGAAACCCAGGGGCCCTCCCTGGTGGCATGATAGTTTAAAGAACAGCACTATGAAGCTAGTCTTAGCCACTTCAACACGAGTTTGATACCTGCCCAGGGAGGTGACCCACATGGCTCAGCAGACCTCTCCTGTCTCACCCTTTGCTCCCCTCAGGTGTGTACTTAATCAATCTTCCAATTCTTCTCCCCACTCTGTCTCTGAATCCTCTCACTGCCCCTACACCTCTGGCCTATACCCAATTCTGTATGCATCAATAAATTTCATCTTTAAAAAAATGAAATTAGGGCCCTCCTTGGTAGTGCAGCTGGTTAAAGCACAGAACTAAGAAGCTAAAGCCACTTCAGCATGAGTTCAATTCCCGGCCAGGGAAGGTGACCCACATGGTATAGCAGACCTCTCCTGACCCACAGATGCAACCCTCAGCAGTGTACTTCGTCAGTCAGTCTGTTCTGCTCCCCACTATGTCTCTGGTGAATACTCTCACCACCCTGCAGCTCTGGCTTGTACCCCAGTTCTGTATGCATAAATAAATAACTCTTTAAAAAATGTAATTAAAGACCTAAATAAATGAAAAGATATACCATGCTCATTGATCAGATGAGCTCATATCATTAAGATGTTAATACTGCCTAAATGGATTTACAGATTTAACACAATCCCTACCAAAAGTGTAAAAGCTGACAAGTTGATACTAAAATTCATATGGAAATGCAAGAAGGTAGACTTACCAGAATAATGAGAAGAGGAAAACACTGAATAATTTACACTGTATGATTTTTCAAACTCACTACAAAGCTACTATAATCAATACATAGTAGCAGTGGCATAAAGATGGACACATCCTGCTGTGGACTAGTATTAAGGGTCAGGGAGTAAGCCCTCATTTGTATGGTCAATTAAATGTCAGCAGCTAAAAATCAAATTAATGGAGGAAAAATGTATTTTTAACAAATAATGCACCCAGAATGAGCTCTGGGTTCTCTACCTGAACCATACACAAAAATTATCTAAAAATGTAAGCTATTAGGAAAAAAAAAAAACCCATAAATGCATATCTTGGGTTATGCATGAAGCCAAGAAATCTTCGTTTTAGGAAACCAAATCCAAGAGCACAAGAACACACACACACACACACACACACAAATACATATATATTGCACTAGATCAAAATTAAAGATTTATATTATAATAAAAACCTTCAAAGAAATGAGTAGACAACCCACAGATACAAATGTTCAAATGAAATTTTCTGAAATGGAACTTTCATCTAAACTATATAAAGAACACTTGTAGGTCAATGAGAAATGAACCAACATTCAAGTAAAAGAGATTTGGATAGATATTTCTCTGAAAAATAAAAATAGCCAGTAAGTACATAAACACATGTTTGACATTATTAGACATTAAGGAAATTAAATTCAAAAATCATAATGAAAGACTATTTCACACCCACTAGAAAGGCTCAAAGTGTATAAAAATAAGAATGATATTTAAGCATTATCAGGAATGTAAACAAATTAAAATGCCGATATGTTTGATGAAAATATAAAATGATAGTCATTTTTAGCAAAAAGTGAAAACTCCTCAAGATGTTAAGCAGAGTGTCATCCTGTCACCAAATAATGTGCTTATATACACTCAGAAAAGTGAAAACATCTGTACTAAAGCTTATATGTGATTTTCATACCAGCAGTAATCATAATAGTCAGAGGTAGAAGTATTCCAAATGTCCACCAGCTGAAGAATGGATTAAAAAAAATGTAATCTAGCCATATGATAAAATTTGGGGTACCATAAAAATGGAATAATGCACAATACAGGTTACAACTTGTATGCACTGTACAGTACTATTTATATGAAATGTCTAGAATAGCAAAGCTATAGCAGCAGAAAGTAGATTAGTGGTTGGCCAGAGCTAGATTTGGGGTAGGGAGAATGAAGAGTGACAGCTAATGGATACAGGGTTTCTTTGGGGGAGGAGAGAAATATTCTAAAATTAGATATGGTTTCATGATTCAAACTACTAAAAAAAATAACTGTGAACAGTTGTGGTTTAATGTATGGCATGTAGATTTTATTGCACTGAAAATAATAATAATAAAAAGATACCAATATGCCAGATCTCTACCAGCTGTCCCTGGCTGTTACTCTTTTACTTTAGCAACCCACTATTTATGTGTTGCCAGCATTTATCTTCCTGAATACTCACAGACTGCCCCACACCATTTACCACTAGCTCTTATGTTCATACAACAGTTAACATGTATCTATTATTTGTTAAGTGCTTGGCTACACATCTAATTGAGATAGGAGCAGTACAATAAATAAAAAAAAATAAAAATAATAACAACACCTATAATGAGTTGGGAAGAGGGTTGTACATATTCATATAATCATATATATATATGTTTGTATATATATTCACACACATATGTACACACATATATATACACACATACATATATGTGTTTGTATATGCCTAAAACATTTGCATTCACAAAATATACCACATAATTACTTGCAATTCTGCGAGAATTTAAAATCATTCTTCCATTTAAAGGAGGTAGCCAGTAAGGTTCTCTGGAGTTTTAGAACAGAGGATATGTGGAGAAGAGGGGTGTTTATGGAGATGTAACCATGCTGCTGGTGTGATGTCTGCGAGCATACAGATAGCAATAGCCCTCATTCATTGTTTCTATCTATGTTACTCCTGAGTATATATAAATGCCTACTACCTAATTTGTCCATATCCATATAATGCTTAGCTTAGGACTGGAAACTTTAAAATAATTAAAAGAAAATATTGGCTAACTGGTCGGACATTATCCTAAACATATCTCAAATGACATAATTCTCAAAAGAAAATCAGGAAGTTCTTCAAATACTTGTGCATTTACTTCAATATTGGGAAGTGGAATAAAGTGTGGACCCCTTCAACTGGTTCTAGACAAATTCCCACATGGGCCAAGCAATATCGTTGCAGTGACCCATGTGGGTCATGTACCCACCACCACGGCAGGGACTCTGATCATCCTACGCACGTTAAGTGTTCTCTAGGGTTCCATTTCCTCAAAGTTATTTGCACCCTATACTAAACAGTAATCAAACAGTGACCCTGTGCATCTCAGCCTTCCTGCATCATTGTGCATATCCTGATTCTCTGGGAGAGACTCCTGGGATTTTCTTCTCTCCGTTCAGACTGTAAAACCATACAGATTTGAGTTAATTGAGTTGCATCCTTTGTTGGCACTGGGCTCTCTAGTAGGTTTTCTGATCACTGAGCTTGATGCCTTTGGGGCAGAAGTAAGGACAGCAGCATCTGATATAATATGCCAAAGAGAGACTGGGATTAAAGTGCCTGGAACATTTGCATTCACAAAATATAAGATACAATTAACTTGCAATTTTGCAAGTCTTTTTAAAATTATTATTCTATTTAAATGAAGTAAGCAGTAAGGATGTCTGGACTACTGGGACAGAGGCTAAGTAGAGAAGAGGGGGTGTTTATGGAGATGTAATCATATCCCTGGTGTGAAGTCTGAGTGCATAACCAATGCCTGTGAAACCCCAGAGAGGTGCCTGTCTTATTATAACCACACCCCCTGGAGTTGCTTTATAGTCTGCATAAAACTTTGTTCAGGAAAAGAAGGCAGGGTGTCATTTTTAGTTTGGAAGGAAGATGAAGCTGACAGCTGAAATTCTGGCATCAACCTGATCATCTTGTTAAATGATGACTTGGAATTTTTCTCCTTCAGTCACTTCCATATTGGGAACATGCTTTTTGAGCTAAGGCAGTAGTGAAATGGGGTTAAGTTCAGAGTATTTATTGGGCAATCCAAATAATTACTGAATGTGCATTAAGTTTTAGTTCTATGCTGAACCCCTCCTGTGTGGGATACAAACAATAAAAAACAAATAATTCCCTTAAAGGAGATTTATCATTTAGTAAGAAAAAACATGTACCAGCCCATAAAAATCACAACTCTTCGTGTTTTGATTACTTTTTTTCCTCACTGTCTTTATATGCGTAGTCTCACTTGAGCAACCATTACAAGATATCAGTATCTTCATTTGGCAACCATGGAATTAAACTGGAAACATCAGCTGCTTTGCTCCAAGTCATTTGTGTAATAAATGATGGAATCTACATTAGCATCAAGAACTCCAGTTGTCAGACATTTTGCTTTCAACAACATGCATTGACTTATTTGTTATTAGCCAGGGCTTATTAAATCCAGGCCCTGATGTGAATCCTTCATATTTTTGATATTTGCTATTGTTTTGGGTCTCTATGGTTAACTGACTATACAGAAGGATACTACTTTTTAATTTTTATGTAGGGCTTTGCGCCCTGACCCATGTGATCTTTAGAAGTGATATCAGGAAAAAAAAAAAAAAAAGCAATTAAGTCATATAAGTCATGTAAGCCTGAGCCTTTCTCCTGTCCTTGGGTTGGGCCTTTATTCCAGATGAAGATGCTTCTCTTGCAAGCAGCATTTCCCATGATGCACCTATGGGATGGAAATGGGGGAAATGCAAGATCCAAAATGCATTCCCCAAAGATAACACAGGGATAAAGCCTGAGTGTAGGAAGGAGGGTTCACATCATTTCTTGCCCCAATGAAAGATCAGCCTCTTATAGTTCTGTAGCCCCCAAATCCATCTCTTCTCCTCTTTCAGCAAACACAATCCTTCCTTCCAATATATGAGTTTTCAATGTAATAAATCTGCTGTTTGTTCACAAATAAAATTCCACCTGTTTGTATCAGGCTTCAGGGTAAACAGGGCAAATCTGTTGTACTTTTTATCCCACTTAATGGATCTAAGCCACAAGACAAAGAAGATGTCAGCAATCAGATTTGATATATTAATAGCAATCATTCATTTCTGTATCTGAGTTGTCAATCCTGCCTCAGGAAACAAAACCAAAAATTAGTGGGTGGACTAGAATCTAACAGGGAAACATACCTATGACTAATTCATTTTTAAGTAGGAGAAAAATCATTACCAAGGCTATCAAGGGTTAAACAACAAAATAAAATATAAACACATTCTGCCTTTAATCTAGTCACTTGTCTTAGTAGAGAGAGCTCTCCTCATTTAATACTTGACATGTTTGGTATCCACAGTTATTGTGTTTCTTTCTCCTGCTATGTATACACAAGCAGAGAGGGCTTATTGCAGTAGATTTTGTTTTAAGCACAACATATTTAATTGGACTGAAAGCTGGGAAGAGGCTCTTCCCACCTTCCCAGTTAGCTCACCTGATTTTTCAAGTGCAAGTTTATGCTTCCATTGGAGGAGGTGTTATAGCCATTGTGTTTCTTACTTCCTCACCTCCTCTGGGAGAACCTCAGTGACAAATCATGCCACTGGGGTTAACTGATACGTATACTGTTTTTTTTTTTTTTTTTTTTTCCAAAACTACAGAGATACTTTAGTGTTTCGGCAAAAAAAAGTCTCTAAATTTGTGTGTTAGAAAAATACAACAGCGGGCCCTCCCTGGTGGCACAGTGGGTTAAAGCACAGCACTGAGAATCTAAAGCCACTTCCGCATGAGTTCGATTCCTGCCTGCCCTGGAGGTGACCACATGGCGAGGCAGACCTCTCCTGACCCGCCCGCTGCTCCCCTCAGCAGTGTACTTTGTCGATCTGCCTGTTCTGTTCCCCACTCTGTCTCTGGTGAAGCCTCTCACCGCCCCTGAGCCTCTGGCCTGTACCCCAGTTCTGTATGCACAAATAAATAAATCTTAAAAAAAAAATACAACAGCAAGCGATTGCCACTGCCCCAGATTCACCTGCATAGACAACATCACCAAGTATCTGTTCAAGAGTCTGCTTTGACTTACAGGTAAGTTTTGAAAAAATAAGTAGTTTAATTTAATTTATTTTTTATCTTGTAGAAAATCATAATGGCATTAGCCTTAACTATATTAATGTAGTATATGGATTTTGTATAGGTATCAGACTGATAAAAATCACCTTTATTCTTTTTAGTGATATCACTTAATTCTGAAGCATAATTAAAACGATGATATTGATTACAAATCATGATTTGATAAAAAGAAGCTTAGATATAAAATTAATGTAATCAAAACTCAAGGTGAAATTTCTAATGAGAGCAAAGCAAAAGAGAAGATAACTGAGTCTTATAATTATCATCTGATAGAATTTCTTCTTGAGTCTCACCCCAATCTGGCAATAAGTCAATTGGCCACATCCTTTGATATTCCAGACTTACCCTACCAAGAGTATTCTTTTACTTTAAGAATACTTGTGAATGAATTGTTGGAAGCAATTCTCTGGGTTAAGCACAAAGCATCCCATGAGTAAGAAAACCACTGGCTCATTGAAAGCTTCAGGTGAACCAGGTCAAAATAATCAAGAGCACAGCAGGACCTGGGCTCACAGGGGCCAGAAGGAACTAATGAAGCACACAGAGGAGGGATAGATGGGATCCTTGGGTCTGGGTGGGGAGAATGGACTCAGGCCATAGAAAGTGGGATAATGTTGTAAAGAGAGGAAGGTCCACTTCAGATTTTTTTCTTCTTCAAGATGACTATTGTAGATATCAGAACAAAAATGTTTTACTGCAGTGTGGGTTCAGAGATTGGGGAAAGACATGCGACTCATCAAGTTCAGTTACAAAAATGTTAACATCAGGATAGAATCAGAACTGAGCCCTAAAGGCACAGGGTGATTTCCCTAGTGGCCTACGTCTTGCCAGGAAGGAGGTAGAAAGAGTCCATCGCATCATCTGAAATTATTTTATGGAAAATCTGTCTTCTTTTAAACAAGCAAACTCTTTTCCCCTAATTGTTTAAGTCTCTCCCTTGAGGTAGATGTTCTTAATAGTAATGCCTTACAGCTGTATAGAGCTTTACCCCTTACAGAACCCTTTCCCATACATTAGATCACTTACTGCACAGAAAGCACCACTATCCCCATCTCTAAGGAGCTATTTGGGATCTCTCTGCTTCAGCTTATGAGCCAAAGATCGAAGTTCAAGTCCAGAAACCAGGACAAATTCTTCTGAGAACATTAAGAGGCACAGAACTAAACTGCAAGGGACTTGAATTCTAGAAATTGCTTTTTTGACCTTGCCAAAAATGAGTATGATATGGATTGCAGATCCTTGGATTATTTTTCTCCTTCACAAATAAATGGCAAATTCTCTGTTACAATGACTAAGGCACTCAAAATAGCAAGGAAGCCTTATCTGGGAAGCAAACCGAATTTTGCTGACAAAGGCTATCACTTCACAAGGGATATACATTTAAAACAATTAACAATTCTGCTAGTTTGGAGGTCAGGTAATTATTGCCAAATAGAGGCATATATTTAGAGTTCTTATGATGCTTTCATCAGGCTGAAAGCCTGAGTGTTTGGAATTAGACTTCTTAAATTTAAATCCTAAATTTATCACTCAGTGGCTGGGTATATTTCGGCAAATAACTTCACCTGTCTGTTTTCTCATTGAAAGAGCAATGGTACCTCCTCAGTGGGTTACTGAAATGTACAATCATGTTAAACTTTTAGTACCATACCTGGGGCAAAATAAGTGATTTTATTTGTTAGCAGTTATTAATAATTTGTGAAGTTGAATAAGTACTTTGCTCTTTTTTTTTTTTTTTAACATATAAGCCAGTCCATGGCCTAGGTTCACAGTTCTTAAATTTGAGCAGGTATCAAAAGCACCTGAAGGCTTTGTAAAAGCACAGATGGCTGGTTCCTAACCTTAGAATTTGTGACTCTTCAGGTCTGAGATGGAGCTTGAGATTTAATATTTCAGCAAGTTACCAGATAAGGTCTATGCTGGCTTAATCTCCTCCCAGAGTATTTTAAATAGAATCTCTGAAAGGTGGGTCTCTGACTTCAGTATTTTTTAAATAATTATGTTTCTACTAGTCAAAAGTCGAAAACCACTAAAACGCTATAGGCTTTTTATGTCAAAACCAGCAAAAGCTCTCTTGGTTAGTGAAAACAGTATTTATTTGCTAAACCTAAATGATGGCCTAATTCTTGGTTACACAGATGAATGGTTATAAATGATTTGGTAGTTTTAATTCTGAGTTCTATTTTGATATAATATCACCTGGGGAAAATGCCTCTCCAAAAATATGTAAGATATTTAAGTGGGTATGTGGGAGCTATAATCATTGGGTAGAGGAGTAGGATTGAGCAGACAATTTTAGGAAGGAAATCAGCTCTGTAATATTTACACATGAATAGTGCAACAATAGTTAGATGTGGAGTAGGGAGATGCATTTATTAATTCACTTAGGAGATGTAGGTAAAGTGTAATTTTTGCATTTCCATGAGATCTTAGGGCAACTATCCTCTTGAAAATTGCACATTGTGTTCCCATTCCTGTATTTCATGTTGCAGGGCTTGATTAAACAATAAAAGCTAGCTTTCATTTACAAACTTTTTTTTTTTTTTGACAACTGGATTTTTCCTATTGCACTTTGTCCTTTGGGTAGAATACTACTTTTTTTTTTTCCTCTCCAGGGGATATTTTAATGCTGTGAAGGAATATTTAGTATGTAATATGCCACATGCAGAAAAACTCTCCTCAAATATATGAAATATTTCAGTGAGTATATAGCTCATTTTTACTTTCATGTTCTATTTTTAATTGAGTATGCATTACTTTTATAATTAGAATATAAAGCTAATTACAGGTAAAGATGAGCCAAGGTTAGGGTAGATTATATTTTTTTAATTAAAAAATTAGGAGAATAGGTAAATAAGAAGACATAGCTCATGAAACTTCCATTAAAGTTCAATTCCAAGTTATGATTTCATAATCAGGTAAGGTGTTAGAAAAGAGACCTGCATAATGGCTTTATTCAAAATGGTGATAAAATAATTCCCAGTCTGTGGGCTTCTGTGTTAGCAAAAGGTGTTTTGGGGTGGGGTGGGGAAGCGAAGTAAATGCAAACTGGGAAGACTGTAATTTTGCCAGTGTATCCTCTTGCTGCAGAAATGAACGCCATATTTGCAGAAGGCATTCCTACTCACTTGCATTCTGGAGTCGTATTCATGTAAAAATGTGGAATAGAAGTAACTGAAGGTTTACTTTGTTGAAGTAAATAAGAAATAAACAGCTCAGATACTCTCCAGGGACATTTTCTGCATCCATAGTAAGGGTCATAGGAACACAAGCTTCTTAGATTTCACCCCAGACCTCCTGAATCAAACACAGGGGAGATGTGGGCCAGAAATATGATTTTAATCTTTCAGGTGATTTGGATCCCTGCTGATGTTTGAAAACCTCTGCTCCAGCGAATGCATTTCTGGTGTTTGGTGGCACTCCCCAGGAAGTTCGATGGGAAGTCCCTTCAAATAGCAGTCTGCCACCTGGTGGCTGTAACTGGTTAGTTTCCTTTGACAAAGCAGCAATGGACAATGTTGGTGGCCCCCTATGGCAAGGTCTAAACGGTTCCCACTGATATGGAGGCAGCTGTAGTTTGTTCATAAAGGCACATATGAGACTGCTCCCGGCATACTACTGGGGCACCTGGAGAACTCAGCCACCTGACCAAGTAGCAAGACAATGAGAGGCTTGTGTGCTAATGGTGTCAGGAGTCCCTAGGGCCATCTTTGAAATAGGACTGATGGAGACTTCCAGGCTGTCCATGATACTTCACTATGTTGATAATTGGAACAGTTCTCCAGTGATTTTAGAAGTGAGGGCTAAGTGTCATTTATCTCAGACTCTCCTAGAATGATTGTTCAAACCCAGTATCTGTTGGTTAGAGCCTACAATAATAGAACCCAAGAATCTGCATTGTTAATCAGCTTACCAGATGAAATTTAGCTCACTGCACTAATAAGCTCTATAAAGACACAGATTACACATGCATTATTCACTCCTTACATTCCCTGTACTTAGCACAGATTCTGGGATATAGTAGTACTCTATATTTACTGAATGAATGAATAAATGTAGGAACAGATGAATGAATGTAGGGCAGATGGATGAATGAATCGAAAGAACAACTGTCTTTGAGTTTGTTTGGCTAATACAGAGAATTCTTAAATGTTGGAACTATTATTTCAGTTGAAGCCTCATCTTAATTAGAATTCCCTCCACTGCAGGGACAAAGAGTCTCCATGAATGGGTATTCATGTTTGGATGTAGAATTATCTATAGCAAATTATTAAACCAGGGCTAGCTTTTCTTCTTTCTCACTTGCAACACATTTAAGAACTGCACCCATTCCCAAGCTACTAGCTACATGAATGACAGGGGGAGCAGAAAGTCAGGTTATTCAAACAACTATTAACCCAATCAAAATATAATTAGAAATGGAAATCCTCAGGAAAAAATAAGTAAAATCCAAAGGGAGGTTTAAATGACTCTTTGGAGGTTATGGGTGTTTAGAGTTATCCACTTCACTGTGTTTCTTCATTATGTGTGTATAATTGAGAATGGCCGAGCAGCACTGCATGCGGTGACTATCGCTGGGTAATCTGAGAGCATCCTAAAAAGCGAGTTGATGGTTTGGACAGTGCTATAGTCTCTCTACTTTTGTGGTTTTGAAAAGCCATCACACTTTTGTTTTTCTTCATTGATAAAAATCCTCCCTTGGATATAGCCACTGTTAAAAAGTACCAAGTGACCCTTTCTTGTGGCTTTGTCAGAATGAATAAAGGATGCAGGTGAGTTGAGGTTGCCATTTCTAATTTGATCTCCTTGCCTGGGCCTGTGGGCCTGGGATCTGTCTACTGGTGGAGATGAATAGAACACAAAGAGCAAAACACATCAGACTCAGCAATGAATGGGTGCTGTGTTCCCAGTGTCTAGTTCCCTAAGCCTCCAGGCACCTTCAAAAAGTAACAAATGATAGACTTAGCTATAATGACACAATCCAGCAAGACGAACACAAAAAGTAAGGTTTTACCATTTTTCCTATAGTCACAATAGAAGTGCATGAATGCATACCCATGCACCCAATTTTTATCAGAGTGAAACAGAAAGTTTAAAGCCAGTACTAAGACTCGAAAGCAAAAATCAGCAATCCCTGCCTTTTCGCTTCCAGCCTGTAGTCATTATCCCCAGAAGCAATCCCTTTGAAAGTACTTAACCATTTTTTTGCCATCCTCTGTTTCAACTAATGTGCTTACACTGCTTCTTTTTTTTTTTTCAACCAAACCTGTCTGAATAATGCCCTATCCTATGACCTGTTTACCCTGATGCTTTTCATTTTTATTAATATTAGATATATTCTATTCAATGCCCTTTATGTTAGTTAGCACCAACAGTCCCTACTAAGCTTCCACTGACTAGCACAAATTGTGGGGTCATAAATCTAATTCAGTATGGAGCTAACCATTGTTTTGTGAGCATGTTTTATTTCCTATACAACTTTTTTCCCCGTAGAATTAATAACAACCTGTGTTTTAAATTTATTTATGTGCTATATACCTAAAGCTATTTTTTTTTCCAAATCCTTTGGTTATCTTCAATACTTACCAATAATGTTCATTCCAAATTTCTGAAAATATCTCTTTCTTCATGTTTCCCTATGAGAACCTTCACATTGTGCACTCTGACCATTTCTTAGAATCAAAATTGGTTGTTCTCTAGGTTTATGCAGGTTTATGTAGATTTGCCAGGTTCCTATGGGCTTATTTACCTGTACATCATTATTTATTCTTACAATATTTGTTTCCTTAGATTTTTAGCTAGTTTTGAAGACCTTGAAACTTAAAATGTGTGTTACTGACTAGCAGCAAGAAGATGGAAGGCACTGAGGTCCTCCCTGTATTTTTCAATGACTCTCCCTGCTCTAGGCCTCATAGAATCACTATGATAGCACTTGGGAAGCTGTTAGGTGTGCTTATTCCAAGCTCCACCTATAGCAACAGAATGAATGACAGTCTATAGTTGGACAAGAACCCCATGTGATTTACACACAAATTAAAATTTGACAATTGGATTTCTTAACAGTAGCCCATATTTGGTCTGAATATAGATTTCTAGATTGAATATTTTTCCCCATAATAACTATCGTCTGGAATCTCATGGTTATGAACAAAAAATCCATCATTATAATGAAATCACTATTTAAGATGTGGTTGGTTTGCTTTGTCTCCAGTGTTTTGAAATTTCAGAATAATACTCCTAAGTCCTTGTGTGTGTGTGTGTGTGTGTGTGTGTGTGTGTGTAAGTGAGAGAGTGAGAGAGATTTATTATACTCAATGCTTTAGAGGCCCACAGGCCTTATAAACTGAGAATTTTCTCATATTATTCCTTTGGTAACTTTCACTTCTCTTTCTATGATTTTGAGAGCCTGTTGGATTTTATACTAGTTGTACGTATCTTTAATTTACTTTTAATTTTACTATCTCTATTTCTCCTGTTCTTTATCTTTGTTTTACTTTCTTTGAGATTTCCTTAATTGTGTTTTTACAACCTTTTAATTATTACTTCAGATATGTTTAATTTACAGCTTCTCTTTTCTCTTTTATTTTCTATCACTATATGCTCTTTTTGATGATTCGATATCTTTTGTTTGTTCTCAGAAAATATTGATCATAATCATAATCATTGAGGAGTTTATTTGTTATTCTTTATTCACTGATTTTCTTTCTTTTCTTTCAGATCAGAGGCTTTCTTCAAAAGTCTGAAGCCTGGTAATTCCTATTTGTTCATATAAAAGTCTATTAATATTAAAGAACAAGGTCATAAAAGTTGAATTTTTGTGTGAATATGTATAGTCTTCTTCAGTCTTGACTAGCAATCGAGAACAATGAAGTAATGAATTGTCCTCTTCATAGTGGATTCTTCAATATCAGTCTATGAAAGGAGAGCTTTGCTCTAGGTTACTCAACCTTCAGAGGACCTCCTAGTCACTTAAGTAGGGTTGAAATATACATTTAAAGAATCCTAGAAGTAAAATGATAGAAAGCCACTGAGGTCCTCTTTTTCTAATTTTCAGTGGACCTCCTTGCTTGAGGGTGGACTGAGGCAGAGTTAGCTGAATGCCCAGCATGTGGGAAGGTGTCTGAGGATTCCCTGTAGAGACATTAAACTGATAAGTCTGTTGTTGACCCTACCTATCAACCCAATCACTGTGGCAAATGGTGTTTCCAAAAGATGAGCAGTCTTATATGAAACCTATTAGCTTTTATCAAGACTGGGAGCCAAGAAACTTGGGCTCCATTTCTGTCTTATTCACTATTTGAAAAAAAAAAAAAATTCCTTTGGTTTACTGGAATGTAAACATGCCATTATCAATTGTTGACTTTTATTTTACCCTTCTAATATGTGCATGATATTGTATGCACTGATAAAGGTAACATTTTTTCCTAATGTTTCCCCCACACCATCCCTGTGTTCCTCTTGTTCCTTTCCTTTCACCTTCTTTGTTAGCCTCTGAGTCCTCAGGATATTTGTTTATGTCCAGTAATTTAGTATTTTCTGAAAGTATTTTCATTAACAAAATATATATTTTTTGTTTTTAATATTCTGGCTGGTTTTGTGCACATAATTTTTTGAGATTCTCTCTAGTTTATTGAAAATGGCTACATTTCAACCTTTCTTGTGTTTGTTTAATATTCCATGGTGTTTTGTGCCACATCTTGCTCTGTTCATTCACTGGAGGCCATTTTGGCTGCTTCCATGTTCTAGATTTATATTAGTCTCCTCATGTCCAGTTACTGGGTTATAACAGTTTCCATTCCAGATTGTCCATCAGTATGTCTAACTTTCCTAAAAAAAGATTTGAAACATCTTTTTCTCACAACTGTTAGGTTTTTATATTCTTTAGGAATCATTTAATAGAGGTCACAGGGGGAAAAATAAGATAAATGTGGTTTCTCTTCTGTATTTAAATGGAGAGCCATATGACCTTCATTATGACACAGTGACATATTGAGAAATATTATTGAATAACCCTAAGAACACACAGTAAATTGAAGAACATCTGAAATCCCACCAAAGTGAAAGTAGTTTGTGTGTATGTTTAAATATAAACCACAAAGTATAAAGAAAATGAGAGGAAATAGTCACACCTTTTCCGAATCTGGAAACAGCTGGAAAATGTTAGTGGCTTTATATAAATAAAAAAAGAAAGTCTGTGTTTGTGATGGGGGCAAAATGGTGAAAAACCGGTCTTACTTTTATCACAGACATCCAGAAAACCTTAAGACAAGCACCTTGGAATATAAAAATATAGACTGACTTCAAATCAGTAATGGTCCTTACAAGCCTATCATCAATACAGTCTAGGGTTAAAGGATTCAACAACTCAAAGAACCCACTTAAATTTGAGCTTCAAGAAATTAAACAATTATACTTCAGTTGGGGTCATAAGTTATAATAGGAAAACACTGTTTTTCTTAATGTCAGATTGAACCTGGTGTTCTGTATATTTTCTGACCCTAATTCAGGTTCTATCTCCAGAGTCCCTCCCATACTCACAAAGAAGCAGAAATATTCCTGTTCTCCCAGGCTTAAGATAAAAAATTTACTCCTAAAAGAAGCGAGTCATCTGGGCATTTTCCTGCCTCTTCTAATTGACTGGTGACACGAAGTGGGTGTGTACTGAACCTGGGGTGAGTGCTCCCCACCACATCCAATCTCTTACACGCATTTGGCAGACATCTGGCTTCACGCTCTGAGAGGAGATTATCCTGGGCATTTCTGGGGAAAGGCTGGTTAGTTCTAGTACACAGGTTAGTTATTTATTTCTGAGAAAACAGACTGAAATCTAGACATACTAGTAGGAAGCCCCTCGATTCTGTCAGTCAGAGAAAAATCACATCAGGTAGAAGACCCTCCAAGATACACAGAACTCTGAGTTCTGGTATCTGGAACTTTAAATATTAAACATTAGGCAAGAAACACCATTATTTGAGGAAACATTTCATATCAGAGACAAAGATCAAATGAAAAATATTAAAAAGAGATATTCGAGGAGAGAGCAGCAATTCAAGTATCATGAGAAAATTTAAAACAATATTTACAGTCTTCATAAGTACAGGTCTCAACTTATTGATTCTTGAGGCATGAAGACAATGAAGTAGAGGTTCACAGAATAAAAACTCATCATATTAAAAATATTAGAGCAGGCCCTCCCTGGTGGTGCAGCGGGTTAAAGCACAGCACTGAAGCTAAAGCCACTTCTGCATGAGTTCGATTCCCGCCTGCCCCGGAAGTGACCACATGCCGTGAGAGACCTCTCTTGACCTGCTCGCTGCTCCCCTCAGCAGTGTACTTCGTCGATCTGCCTGTTCTGCTCCCCACTCTGTCTCTGGTGAAGCCTCTCACCGCCCCTGAGCCTCTGGCCTGTACCCCAGCTCGGTATGTACAAATAAATAAGTCTTTAAAAAAAATTAGAGCAGATAACAAAAATTTAATTCAGAGCTATAGAATAAATCTAAAGAAATACCACAGGAAAAAAAAAAGTAAATAAAATAACATAAAATTGAGCTTTTAAAAATAGTATCAATGATATCTTAGGTCTCCACCTGTAGCAAACTAGTAGATATAAAGCAGAGAAAATAGAGGAAGAAAATTATAAAATAAATAAGAAAGAAGTACAAAGTAAAGTTCTAAAAACTGAAGAACATGAGTTTCTTGAATAATGAGCTCAACATACACCGGGGATGTCTGGAAAAAATAGACCATGTCAAAGCATATTATCATCAAATTTCAGAAATCTTGGCAAGATGATTCTAAAATTTTCTACATAGAAAAAAAGTCACAAACAGAATATCAGGAATCATATTTGTCAACATTAATATTAGCAGGTCAAAGAGAATACAGCAATCCTTTGATAAATTTGAAGAACTATCATTTGCAATCTAGAATTCTCTACAACTAAACTATGAAATAAGTAGGTAAAAAGAAAGATAATTTTAGATGTGTGAGTACACAAACATTTTCATCTCAACTTTCCTCCTAAAGCTGATACTAAAGGAAATGTCCAGCTTTACGAGGGAAACAAATCAAGAGCAATGGAGATAGGCTACCCAAGAAAAAAGGAATCCTTACAGTGAGAGATGCCCAGTTCCCAAGTCAGCCTGATAATACTGAGCCTGGCAGCACAGCCCATACTGGAGAAGTTTGAGTCCACAAGGATTAAAAAGGATAGACTGGTTTGGTAGCTGATGGTGTGAGAGGATATTTACACTCCTGAGAGAATGGCTGGATAGAAATGGACACTATGTCCCTGAAAAACCAAGAGGGAGAGAGGGAAAAAAATCAAGAGGAGTTGGCAGGAAAGAGGAGAAGGAAGAGGAGAGGGATCAGAGATTGATTTAATTATCAGTCCCACAGAAAAGTAAAAGATTGTACAAGAAAGAGAATAAAAAACCTTCACTTACTAAAACAAAGTTTAACTCAAAATTACTTAGCTTCATAGTGAATACAAGTTAAATAACTGTTTTTAAATAAAAAATACAGTATAAACCTGTTGAGGACACAAGAGGAGAAAGTTAATTTATGAGTTTGCAGAGTGGATGTCTACGTGAGAATGTATGTATTTAGAGAATTGTGTGAAAGTGAGATTCTCTTTTACAAAGTTGAAAGTCAATAAAAGCCACTTAAAGCTGAAAAAAACAAAACCAAGCTGAGAGACATTAAATGCTGTTTTGACATAGTGGGACTAATATTCAAAAAAATCTGAGTTGAACATAGTTTGCAACTGGAATTGCAAAGGTGCTATGGAGAGAGTGGGACAGGAATTGCTTTTTAAAATATAAAGCTTTGCTGGCTATTTGACTTGTACTCTATGTACATGACAAATTATAATGTGTACATACCTATTTGATAAAATAATGTATGTTTACATATTTTACTCCTATTTGATTTCTCCCCTTGCTAAAGGGTTTATGTATACTAGAAAGGTCCCAGTTTTTTTCTTATGCTAATTTTCTGATTTGTTACAGCAAATGTAGCTTATATTGCCTTGTTTGCTAGTTTTTACATGTCTTTGTCTAGTTTCCCTCTGTAGACTTTTGGTTGACAAAGATATAAAGTATACTTCATGTTTCTTTTGTGTCTCTCACACAAAGACACAATACCATGCTAATCCTTAAAATGTACTCAGAAAATGCCTATTATTGATTCTGCTGTTTTACTCTTTGGAACAGAGATCTATCTGATCCCAGACAAGGCTAAAATAAAAGTGAATACAAACAACAAGAAAAGTGCTGGGAAATCTCCCATCAGTTTAAGGAAAAAGATCCATTTGGATCTAGCAGGGCATTAAGATGAATGGGCAGAGGCCCTCCCTGGTGGCACAGCCAGTTAAAGCACAGCACTAAGAAGCATGTGTTTGATCCCTGCCCTGGCGGTGACCCACATGGCTCAGCAGACCTCTCCTGACCCGCCAGTTGCTCCCCTCAGAAGTGTACTTCATTGGTCAGCCTGTTCTGTTCCCCACTCTGTCTCTGGTGAATCCTCTTACCACCCCTGTACCTCTGGCTGTACCCCACTTCTGTAGGCATAAATAATCTTAAAAAAAAAAAAGAAAAAAAGATTAATGGGAAAATCCACATCAGGGTCCCCTCTGAGTCACCCACTGAATTGGTGATCAAAGTATCCAAACTTCATAACCACTATTCAGAAGGGGCATGAAGAGACACGTTTGAAAAGGTCTTGAATGACCTTCTTTTTCCATCTGACTCAGGAGGCTAGGACTTGGTTTCCAAGATCTAGGTTCAAATTGAATTAAAAAAAGCACAAAATCACTGGATATAGATTAATAATGCATGTGAAAGACTATGATTGGCAGCCATAAACATCTTAAGGGTGTGGGTTACATCAAAGCAGACTTACACATGCAATATTGTGTTTTTAGAACTGTGAGGAATTTCTTAATGCTTGAATGAGCTAAGTTAAAACAATTTAGAAGAAATGACATGTTACATAGCAGGTAATAAAGTTTATGGAACTCATTAAGAAGTGAGACAGGAATTAGAGTTCCTAAAGAAATTTAAATAAATTCATAGATGACTGATCTGTAATAGTTTATTAATGAAAATTAGATTGTGTTCTCAAGCTAACCTTGGAGATGGATGCTTAAGGAAAACAATATGAAGAGAAACAACAATAAAGATTATCATATCACTGAGTCCACTGAACTACTTTAGGTATTTCATAATAGATTGTCTTCTTAATTTTATAGCAATAAAAGCTAGCTTTAATCCCCCATATTTTACAAATGAGAAAAATGAGTCTCTGCTGTGTTAATGATGGGCATTAGGTATTCAAAGAGGTATGTTCCAATGGAACTTAAACCTTGTATCATTCTGGATCTGAAAGAAATGGTCATAGGCTGGCATGTAGGGATCCAGTTCAATCTGCATTTCCTTACTGTTTGTATTTACAAGATCAAATGAAGTTTGAGGAGAAGGTAGGATGACATACATCCTAGAGTTCTGATTTGGAAGATGAAGTATGAGCTCATCTAAGGAATAAGGAGTAACTGGAGTATCTGGGAGTATGTGAACAAGTATACTTAATTTTTACTATGAAATATACCGAAACATATCTTCAACGATTTAAAATATCTCAAATTATGAGGCTCAGAGTTCTTTGCATATCATAACCTCAAATGTGTGTTAATTCAAACATCAAACGTCTTGCCTTCTCCTTCCCCATATCTTATTTTCCCTCCACAGTGAAAAACCTCAAACCACAGCAATATCAACAGTTATGCACTTGTTCGATTATAAAACTAGTTCAACACATCAAGTGATTTTCAGAATTGCTCTACACAGGTCATTAAAAACTCTACGTGTTGAGAATTCCAGATCTGTTCATGCTCCTTCTCCCCATTCCACTCCTACACTGCAACCCCTGATACTAAGTGCAGACAGTCAAAGTGTCAGTATGGTTACCTTATTTATTTGAAATTTAGTGGGTTTTACTTGTATATCAACATTCAACTTTTGATTTTTTTTTACTAACTCCCATCTTGATTTGTTTGAATATATAGATAATAATATGTTTCCAAATGTCAAACCTGTAAAGTTATATTGAGAACATTATCAGTGCTCTCTTCTAGCTTCCATCCCACACCACTCTCGTAACCCTCCCTCTACCCTTTGTCCTGCTAGAAATGTCAGTTATACAGTTTTCTGTGTTTCCTCTTTCTTTTTGCAAAAATATGCTTTTTTCTTTTCTCACTTAACATGTATCCTAAGTGAAATTTCCCTCATTTACATAGTTTCCTCATTCCTTTTAAAAGCTACATAATATACCACTGTGTGCATGTAAGTTAGTCAATCAATTTCCTATGTTTACACAGCTTCTGATTATTTTGCAGTATATATAACATTGCAAAAAATAATACTAGATATGCATATATTTGCATTGTTCGATGTGTATTTTATGGTAAATCCTAGCAGTGAGATTGTTCATTCAAATATTAAATGCATTTGTATTATGAGATAGAGACAAATCAACCCTTCTGTGGTTATATTATTTTGCATTTGGGAACTTTTGTTAATCTGATGGATAAGAAATTGCATTTCATCTAATTTTAATTTTTAATTTCTAGACTTAAGAAGCTGAACAGATTTTATATAACTCAGGCATTTTTATCGACATGTATATATGCATTTTTTCAAATTGTTCATATATTTTGCCCAAATTATTAAAATTTTAATCCTTTTTCTTCACATTTTAAACATGTACACAGTCAGGATATTAGCCCTATATCTTTAATGCATGCTCAGAATAATTTATCATTGGTCTTGGCTTGATGTGATATTTTTATTAAACACAATATTTTTTGCCATTTTGTCAAGTTATCAATCTGTAGCAACTATATTTTGAATAATTTTTATAATGCAGTCATTTATATGAACAGGTATTTACTCATGTTTTCTTCTAATACTTGTATTATCATTATTTTACATGGATATATATAACTCATTTGGGATTTCTCTTGTGCTTGGTATAAAATCTGGATCTGTTTTGTTCTTTATTCAAATGGTTCTCCCATTGCTTTAATATAATTTTTTTCAATGTCTACTCAGATATGTGAGATGCATCTTTACTGTATACTCAAGTTTTACAGGTAGTTGTTTCTATTTTCACTTGAATAGATTTTGTGCCTGCCTATTCATGTGCCAGTAATGCATGTGTCTTTATTATTACTATTTTGTAATTTGCTAGGGCTAGTTCTTTTCAACAGCTCTTTTCTCTATATTTTCACAGTCATTTTTATATTATTTTTATATAAACTTTATTATACCAATTTGACTCTTTATTTAGAAAGAAATTTTATAATTATCTTAATGATCTTCAATTATACTAATTGAGAAAAGAAATTTTTCTATTTGCTTAAGTCTGGTGGTGGTTAGGAGTATGTAACAGTCTCTTGCACTTAAGTTTTGAACATTTTCTATTGAGTATAACTAAGTATTTTTATCTTTTTTTATATAAATGGGGTTTTCTTTACCATTATATTTTCTGACAAGTTATTACTTATATAGGAGAAAACTATTATTTTTTGAATGTTAATTTTGTATATCTTGATGGCTTGAGTTGATTTTATCATTGATTCTTTAGATATTTTTTTCAGATTTTTTATTATCTGAGATTGGAGATAGTTTTCCTTCCTTTACCATTACTATACCTCTAATTATTTTCACTTGTCTAGTATATTTGACTAAACACCTTCAGCAAAATCTTATACAATAACACAGATATTAACTATTATCTGAATTGTTCTTTCTCAGTGTATATGTCTCTAGAGTTTTCCTTTTTTATTCAAGAAATCTTTATGAAAAATAGGTTTGGGATTTTGGTAAAGGATTTTTCAGTATATGTAAATAATAATATAATTTTATACCTTATGTCTATTAATGTGGTGAATTACCTTAATGGATTTTCTAATATTAAGCCATCCTTATATGCTACTATAAATGCCTTCAGACTTGGTATATAATGATGAAATAATTAACTGATTTTTTTAGATCTATTTATTAATATTTCATATTTTTATCAGTATTCAAAATAACATTGATATAGTGTTTTCTCATTTTACATCATTCTCATTCGTTCAGGATGTAATATAACAAACTCATTAAAAGCATTTACATATTTCTTTTCATTTTCTATGCTAACAAGCACTTTAGTTAGTTTTGAGACTACCTGGTGAGTTTTCATAGGTTAGTTCCTTAATATTTTCCACTCAATGGAAATAGTCAATGTTAGAAGCATTTTTAAGAATGTTATTCATTATATCTAAATTTTAAAATTTATTTGCAGAGAAGTATGACAGCAATTCTTTATACTTTTAGACTGCATATATGTCCGAGTATTTAATTGATATAGATTTATGAACTTTAACTTCATGTTGATTAAATTACCTTTTTCTTCTTTTCAACAGATTTTGATAATTTGTTAATTAATTCAATTTAAAATACCATTTTTTACTTCATAACAGTCCAAAATTCACTTTTATTATATAATTTGATTTGATCTCAATTTGCTATTTTGGAGATATATATATTTCTATTTTGGATATATGTATATATACATACACACACTCACATACATACATACATATGTATTGCATATTTGGGATATCTAAAAGATCAGGAGATGCTTAAAGTCCAATAAGCTACCATATGCTCAAGAATAATGAAGGACATAGATTTTGAAATATTAGTTTGAATTTTAATAGAATTTTAAGATAATTCACCAAACATATAGAAAGCTTCTTATGCAAAACTGTGGAACAGAGTATATTTAAATATTTATCTTAGAAACAACTTGATAGTTTACAGAATAGGCTACCTAAAAATAGCTAAGCAATAAAACTAGGAATGCTGGCTGAGTTTAGATCTTAGAACCTCTGACGTACTTTGCAGAGGAGAATGGAATTTGTTTTATGTGAAAACAAGAATCTAAATCTAAATTTAATTTTATAGTGCATATTCTCAACAAATTCATAAAAAAAATGAACACATACTTAGCCCCCCTCCTAAATACAGAATTTAGGATGTCAAGATTAAAAGAAAGCACACTATAGGCATTAGATATGGTGAATGGTGGAATGACCTTCAGTTTTGACATCCGTGTGAAGTAATATCTGTGTCCATATGATACAATAAATTCTCAAAACTCTTTTCCCTAAAATCACCCTTAGAACCACAATCAAAAATCAATTTCATCTCTTTAGAACCAAACCCAACTTGACTCCTAAAACATTTCACTGAATTTGGCCCTGAATTTATTTTGGATTGCTTTGAACACTGAACAACTCTCTAAGATGGAAGTTCTGACCATATAAAAGATGTTTAAAAGAATGGGCCCATAATTTTTATGATCACTGCAAAATAGAAGTTTCATGTATTTTACTCATTCAAGAAATAAGAGAAAAGAATATGTATAGTGTTTTTAAGGATGAAAATTGTAATTTATAGATGACCTCCTCTATGCCACTTAATTCTATACTATGTTATTTAAGTCTTAGAGACTCATGAGGATTAGTTGACAGGAGGTTACAATAATAGATTCAGATCCTAAACTTTAGTTTGTATGATGATCAGAACCATATGCTTTCAATCACTGCCATATTGCTCTACTTATTTCACTAAGATAAGGAAAGACCAGAACAAAGGGAACTAAGACAAGAAACCCGATCCAGAGTTTGGCTATGAGGTATAACAAAATTAGTTTATACAGGAATACCAATTTGTGGAAAGAAATGGGGTATATTTTAGCATTAATAAAATGGAATTAGTGGCAGTATAGTGCACGCATTGTATATGAATTGTAGAAACAGAGTGCCTGGTATAATTCTTGCTTCATTATTTATTATGTGTGAGATTTTGGGGGAAGTTATTTATTGATCCATTGTTCGTTTTTTTTTCTTCCTTTTAAAAATGGGATTATCAACTTCAAATGGGACATTAAATTGTTTTATATATCTTAAAATAATTAATATTTAAATGGCTATCTGACACATGACATCGAAAGACTGCTTATTATCAATGCTATTTTTATTATACTTAATTATTAGTATCATCACTATTATTATTATTCATTGTTATTTTTGTTATCCCTAATGATCACATATAAAAGAGTACCAAAGCTCCAAACTCTCCAAGTTTCATATTTTTAGATGACTAGGAAGATAGTGGCATGCTGAAAAATCATAAAATCTGGACAAGAAACTCATTTAGGGGAAATTCATTACTTAATTTTGGGAGGTGAGTAGTCTGCCTTAAATAACACCAACTTTCTGCAAATGTCTACAGTCTGCTAAGATTCTCTCTTTGAGGAAATTTTATATGTGAACATTCCCAGTAAATTGTGCATCTCCCTCTATTATTCACTAACATGCTGGTATTAACACTGAACTGGTTTTTGGACTTGGATGTCAGTCCCCACCTATATGTTCCCCAGCTGAAACCTCTTGAATTTTACATGATGCCTTCTTGAGTCTATACTCAGTTGCCCTTCTGTTTTATTCACCTTTATCGTTGCCACAGATCAGCACCTGGGAATTCAGTTTGTACCTGTACTGAACCACAAAAACCAGCTTACAAATTTTGAGAATCACAAAATATACCTGGAATAAGTGTTAGTGTGTGTTTACACGGTATATAAATTAGATTTCACAGACTGAGATTAGAAAATAGTAAGATTGGGACAAGTATGTTATATATTTTATATTCCCAATCTCTTCTTAAAGCACAGATTCTGGGTATCTACTTACTACTTAACTACATATCAAGATAGATACTTGGAATATATAATTGAATATGAGACAGTCCCTGCTTTCTAAGATTTCTCAGCATAATAGTGATATGCATGAGAAAAATCACAGTTCATAATATACTTGAATAGTGCTGTATAGAAAATGCTGTGATCCTATGAAGCACCTAATATAATTTAGACAGATAGACAGGAGGTTCCTGGGTTGTGACCAGGGAGATTGAGGAGTTAGAAGTATGAAGTTCCAGATGGAGGGTCTAGTATTTGCAAAGGAATAGTATCTTAGGGGCACATGTTTGTTTATGTGGTGAGAAGGATAGGAGATAGGTCTGGAGAGGAACCAGATTTTGGATAGGAATTTGACATTGTATTGATGGGAAAAATAAATTGCTTAAGGGTGTTAATTAGGGAAGGGGACTGGAAGGAGGGGTCACATTTTAGAAGCATTTCTTTATAGCAACCCTGTAGACTGAATATTGAGCTGTACCTGCAATATCACAGCATTCTAGTTCTCACAAGCACTTGAGCACCCAATCAATTAGACTAAGCCAATCATAAGTTTTTACCTCTATGTTACAGACCAAAGGAAAGGTGTGAGTGAATCTCCCAAATTACTTTGCCAACATCATGTGACAGCCAGTCTCAGCCCTGATCTGTAAGTCCTAGCAGAGGGTTAAAGAGCCTTTTATTCAACTTCTTGTAATCTTCAAGTAAGTGCAAAATTTCAAAAGCTTCCCCAAATTATTTGGTTTTGAAAATTGGAGAGGATTTACCACCTAAATTAAAAGTAAAGTTTTGTAAAGATTGAGTTTCCTGGCTGTACCTTCACTGTCTTTTATTAACATTAGCAAAGAAAAAGATGTTTTGTTTTATTGAAGAAGCAGTATCCTTTGTAAAGACAAAGGTATAATGGAGAATAAGGTCAGGGCTAAAGGAAAATTTGCGAGTAACTTACAGACTAGAATAATATTTGAATAAAGAACAGTTCCAAATAGCTTCTAGTCTTTTTACTAAAAACTATAGAACTTTTGTAGCATGAATTTGGGATTGCAGTTAAACCCACTTCTATCATCTGTTTGTTCTGTGATTTTAAGTAAGTAACTGCACTACTCTAAGCCTAAGTCTGGAGGACACTGCCCCCAGACATAAAAAGGTACAATGTCTTGCCCTTTAAAGTGTCTTTATTTCCTTAACCCATGAGATTTCTCATACTTGCTTCAGAGTAAGGGTTCCATCTCTAGAAAGTGTGGTTCTAGTTACTTTATCACTTTTCTTCATTTTTTTGTAGTAAAGCATTGGCTTCCGGTTTCAAAGGACTCTGTTCTATCACAATTTTACTATTGTTGAAATCATAGTCAGGAAATTTTGGGGGGAATACGAAAAGATGATGGGAATAAAGATAGACTCCTATATGCTGATCTATAGGTTATGACATGATAGAAAATACAGAGCAGTTTTTTTACAGGTGAGAAAACTTAATAACAGATCGAAGTGTGTGTGTGTGTGTGTGTGTGTGTGTGTGTGTGTGTGTGCGTAGCCTAAGTGTTGACATAGTATTTTCTCTAGATGCAATTGGTTTCAGGGAATATATAACATGTCCATGTAGGAAAGAGGAGTTATTCTTTCCTTGCACATTTTTTCCTCTAGGTAAAAGTCTGAGAACTTTCCAACTATAATCCCCACTGGAAAAAAAAATGGGAAAAAAATAAGGTACAAATTCATGAAGTCAGTATGCTTAACCAAAGAGCAGCAAATATACAACTCTGTTTTATATTCTGAAGGATCAGGAAAGTTATCCCAAAATAGTTCAGGCAACTTTTCTCAGTTCTAGAGTTTTATTCTCCTGAGATGCCAAGCCACAATGTTTATTAAAGAGTGGGATGCACAGTCTAGTGTACACTAGAAAGTATAAAAAGCACAGATTGTCCTACTGAGTAAATTCCTAACTGCCTCTGTAAAAGTATACTCCTTTTATCTCTTTGTTTAAAGATGTAGTTTTCTTTTTGAAATCTTGAAATTCAGGGAAATTTCAGTAAGATTTAGAAATGCTTATTCTTTCATGTTACCTGTTATGCATTGTACCCAAATCCCACTGGAGACTTCTGATTATAATTCAAGAGAGCTTTCACCCTTTAACAGGGTGGACTTAACTCTCATCTTTGAAAAGGGATGTGTTCCCATGGTGATGAGGATGCTGCCATCAAGACTGTTCCTGCAGTGAGCACAGCCCCATGGTTCACCACAGGAGTAGATGGGATAAGAGACAGCAGCCTTTTCTGTTCAAACACAGATAACTCAAAGATTAGCCAGGCTAACAAGCCAGGAATTTTCATGATATGTAAGCCTGCCACATTGTTCAAGATTATGAGCCTCTTCACTGTCATGGTACTCTAAAATAGCAGGTATTCTCCTGTCCTATTAGACTCCTCCAAGGATCTATAGCCCATATGGGTAGGTGGCAACTTGAATACATTACTGAAAATGCTAATATTAGGCTTTTGTGACCAGGAAAAGCTTTTACTCTCTATTAGCCAAGTCACATAAAACAGGAGCAGGAAAGTCAGCTGGAAATCTGGTAAAAGTTCTGCAGCACACTATGGGTTTCCAATTCTTCAACTTTATTCCCCTAAAT
This sequence comes from Condylura cristata, assembly GCF_000260355.1. Classification (NCBI taxonomy): domain Eukaryota; kingdom Metazoa; phylum Chordata; class Mammalia; order Eulipotyphla; family Talpidae; genus Condylura; species Condylura cristata. The sequence continues at coordinate 12,484,183 of NW_004567126.1, forward strand.
GGAAAAGTATCCCCTTTGCAAAATTCTATTATACCAAATCATCCTTCTATACTCATTAATGTAAGAGAAGCACCAATCCATGTCACATATATATTATTTCCCATTCTCATCGCCAATTTTACTAAAATGAGTTTATAGCATAGCTTAAAATGAGTGAGTTCTTTATTAATACATGTCCTTAGATGTCTTAGCTTTCAAGACTATAACAAGTATATTCAGTTATCAGTCCATTCAGCTATACAACTATTTTTCTATTTACTAAGCATTTATTGAGTACTGACTATAGTCTAGGCACTGTACTATACTTAATCAATGAAAAAATGGATAGGACAGAATGCTTGCCCAAGAAAAATGCAAAGTAAGATTATGGAAAAGAATATATAAATAAATAAATCATTACACTGTAATGTAAAGTTTTCACCTGGGGTTTATGCTGAGATACATACATGTGAATGTTTAACTAAGTCTTCTGTGAGAGTCTGGGAATGTATCACAGAAGAGCTAGTATCTGAGATAGGTTTGAGGCTAGACTATGTACAGTCCCAATCTCTGACTAACAGAAGATTTGAGAAACAGGAGTACCAGAGTCATTTCAGGAAACCTGCAGGAGAAAAAGATCCTTGCTATGCTACCCAACCCACCCTCCCACACACAGTCCTGACTCCCCTGATGTTTGACCTAAGGGTGAAGGCTCAGGCTCTGCTAAGCATTTCTGGACTCTGTCCAATATCACATAGATTTATGAACTTCTTCCATTATCTGATAAAATCTCTAGACTTACTCTCCATAAAAATGAAAAAAATGTTTTGGATACACCAATTTGTAAGCAATTTCATATCTTTCAATGAACATTTTAGAGACAGTCTAGGGACTCAACCCTCATTAATGGCTTTAGTTTAATAGTTTCATTTCAAGACTATTCAACACTCTACATAATGATGGACAAAATATGATGAAGAATTAAAATTTCACTGGTTCAAAGGGACAAAGACATCAGCTCTGAGTTGTGTAATACTGAATAACTTCACTCAGTTACAATTCACTCATTTTTATAATGGGGATATCAACTCTTGCTCTAAGGATTTGCTGTTAAGATTAGAGAGGACAGAAGATGTGGTACATATATACATGGAATATCGCTCAGCAATCAAAAAGATAAACTCATGCCATGTGCGGCAACATGTATGGAGCTGGAACATGTCATGCTTTGTGAAATAAGTCAGAAAGGAAAGTACCAGGTTATTCACTCATAGCAGGAGTGTAAGAGGTCAGGAAAAAAAGCAATTGTAATAAAGTAAAAGTGAAAATCAACAAACAACCATAAACCAGAAACATTCTACGGGGGAGCAGAAAGGAATAGGATCAAAACTGGGGCAGGAAGATCACACAGAACTATGGTGATAGCCCATGAGTGAATTGGTAGTGGGAAGTCCACAGGGATTACAACTGAGAGGAAAAAATGTACAAAATGAAGATAGGAATTCGGAGAGAAAATTATGGTGACAAAGTGCAATATGTATCTGAATATCTGCAGAGATATTTTAAACTTATTGTTTAGCTAGAATTCCCTCTGCCCTCAGGATGATAAATAAAAGTATTGCAATTAAATTCTAATCCCTCTGGGCAGAAAGTATAGTTACCTATATATTCTGTACCATGTTCAATAAATGTTTAATAAAATTATAATACTACTTGGGATTTCTATAGTTCTTCATGTATTGCTCTAAGTTCTTTACAGATATTAGTTCATTTATTTCCCCAATTCCACTGAGACTAGGAAGGTAGGGAATGTTAAAGGCTTCTTTTTCTTTTTTTTTTTTGTATATATATATATGTATACATATACATACATATGTATATGTATGTGTATAGTGTATATATATCTTCCTTCACTGGCACAAGGCTTGTTGTGCCAATTCCCACCAAATGCCTCCTGGAATACTCGGTGGCATCCTTGGTGTATACCAGAATGTTACCCTTTCTGGTAGCATTAAACTCTCTCACCTAATTCCACCAAACTAGCTAATCTCAATCAATGTCCCCAAGGTTTCTTTATTCCTCTCCTATTATTCTTTTCATCTTCAGTTTGTCTTTAAGAGATTTAATTTCTAAAATGGGCTGGTTCCTTAATAGAACCAACTAATTATAATAACAACTTAATAATAATTGTCATTAACTTTTCCATATCTTCAGAGAAATTTCTCTGTCTTTTCAGAGCTGGGATTTGAACTAAGGTTTCTCTATCTTTAAGAAGGCTCATAAGGAGGTATACAAATTATCCAAATTCTCTCTATTTCTCAAGGTACTTGGGACCTTCCTGAGTCCTCAGAGCTGCCCTGATTCAACATGTGCATCTGTGTCTGGGAAAATCAGAGGACTTGCTTTATTATCAGAACTTACATAAAGTGGATTTCCACTGAAACCCTATCAGTTATAATCTCCATTTATCCTTCTCATCTGAGCACACCATCAAAGGATTCGACATATTAGAATTCAAGAGGATTTGTAACTAAGTTGTCAGATCAGATCTGCAGGGCTTCTAAAAGCCAGAGTGGACATCCTATAGAATCTCACTTTACATCTGGGTCTTACAAAACAATGCCTCAGAAGCTTTCAGAACTTTATGTCTGCAAGGTATAACAAGACTCAGTGCCATCTGCAAGACTTCCCAGGGATTTTGATGGTCAGTGAACTTTGATCTGTATACTATTCCTTTTGTAATACTCAGTGGTTAGCATTCCCTCATGTCAGCCTCGTCATGTATAATTACTCTTCTCTCCCTCCTGGAATCTTTGAGCATTTCTAACACCTTACCACTATTGCAACTCGCACCTCCTTTAATATAACTTCTAGCATGCTGCATTTTCCATTCCATTGCAAGCAATAAACTTTCATATGTAATAGAAAATAGTAATTGGATTGATTAATTAAGAGAAAAAAAATCTAAGTAACAACAAAGGCATGCTGTGTGAGACATCATAATCTGTAAATGTAAATGGTGTGCATGTATATATGTATGCATGCACACATTACTCTATCTCTCTATTTAGATATAAAATACGCATAGTTGTTGTTTGATATCTGCATTAAAAATGAAATAAGAAACTGAGTGTCAGAGACTTAAGTGACTTGCCCAAAGCCATACAACCAGAAAATGTCAGAGAGAATACCTACCCAAATCTGATCCAGGCTAGAACCTTAGTTCTTTCTACTCCTCAGACTACCTCATTAACTTCTTTGTGAGAGTCACCTGTGCCCCAGAGTTGGCTTTTGATATTGATATTAGTTTGCCATTTGAAAGTAGACAAGACTGACTTTGCCTTTGAAGGACTCCCGACATTTATTCAAGCCTTCCTTTGATCATTAACAAAGGATCAAAGCAAGAATACCATTGGCTAGTAGTGGAATTGTGGAAGAATCATAAGATAGCAAGGATGAGAATAAGATTGTAGAGTTAGAAATGATAGGAAGTCGACAGAAAATACATCTTTGGGAAAGTAGTCCCTATAGCAATTCTCTCCCTTCCCACCACTATCTCAGTGAGCACAGAGACTGCAGATCCAGTTCATCACCTTCACTTTCTAATTTTAAAAACACGGGAATTATGCCAGAAATTTGTGATGTGTTTCCAAGGTTAATAACTTACCTTACTATTTTTACTATAGCTCATTTCAAAATAATTTAACATTTAACTTTTACTAAAAACTTAATGGCTACATATGTCTGGGAGCTATTTGCTACTGCTATACATAAACATTTCCAAACAATAATGCTAATACTATCCATATTTTACCACCTAGAAAAAATAAACAAGCAAGTAAACAAGAACAAAGTAGCAAACAATCACCAAAAAATGAAGTTGTGGCTTTCCAAATGTTGCTTAAGTACATACTGGCCATGTTTAGAAAATTTACGTGCCCAATCCATTAGCGATATTCTAAGCTGTTATGTCATTAGGCACAAATCATACTGTCACTTCAACACGGACAAATGTGGCTATATCCACCGCTTCCACTATTAAGTGTCTGCTGTGTCAATGAGTCATAAAGATTGTATGAGGGAGACAAACTATCACTCAAAAGTTCCTAGTTGTGTCAGAATGTATGTCCAGTAGCTTTAATTCTCACAATAACCATAGTGGGATGATATGTTATTGCCAAATGACAGATGGAGACACTGAGGCACAAAGTGAATGAGCGGTTCGCTAGGTAATTGATAGAACTTCTGGTCGGACCCAACGTTCACTGGACTCCAAATCCTGGGTTCTGTTCTACTCAATCCCATTCTCTTTCTGTCTGATTTCTTTAGTGTATAAAGATATACATATGATTAGAACCTTGTCAGCCTGTGGAAACCAGATGAAAGTCACAAAGTCTTGCATTTTAAGATACCATCGAACTCCTAGTCAGCTGTGCATGGACAGAATGTGCCTTGGTGGGTGGATTTAACGAGTCCAATTGTCAAATCAAACTGTCTTCAGGGTCTTGTGAAGCCATACTCAAGAATTCTCAGCCACTGAGAACACATTAATTATGCTCCTTTTTTTGTTCCAATTAAGGGTCACACTGAAGATCCAGAATAGTGCTCCATTCTTTATCAAGTTGGGGGTAAGAAGTTTTTATACTTCCTCCTAACAACACTTAATGCATCACTTATCATCACCTTTATCACCTTGAAGCAGGTATACTGCCTCAAGCAAAACATTATTCATTATTTCAGAATCTATATGATTCATTCCAGGGGCCTTCATCGATACAAATCTCCTTCCACTGAAAGATGTGCTGTTTCTTCTTGTCTCTTTAATGCTAATGACACCCCCTAAGAAGTGGGTAGTTAGAAATATAATATCAGTGTTATTCCTAACACTGATAATAAGATCCGTGAGTGTCATTTTGTTCCCAAACTATACATTTACCAGGAATACCTGGCGTTCTCAAAAATGAAAAAGATGATAGAGGGGTATATCTGATACTCCATTGGGGCAGTAGAGAAAAAGAAAATGCAACATTTCCTCCTAGCATTTTTGAACTCAACATTTTTTGTGTCGTACAATGCTCACACTATCCTTGACTACTAGAGAAGAGAGAAACTACTACCCTTCTTATAGAAAGAAAACTAATAAGTGGATGATATTTGGTTCCTTGATTTTGTCTATGACACAAATTTAGAATTTAGGCCAACTGACTGCAAGTGTATTGTTTCATACTTTTGAAGGCACAGCAAGACACAGAAGTATCAACTGGGACAAAAGGCAGGACTGGATGCAGTGGAGCTGAGGGAAGTCCGTTTCTTTGTTCTGAATCCTAACTATAGCCTCTCCCAGGGTTCAAGGTCCAGTTCTCTAGCCTCAACTAATAGATTTGCATAAGTGGAGAGGCTATAGAGAAGGTGCTCAAAAATGACAAACTAGTAAAAAATTGGATTTTTTTGGAAAAAAAATCAGTAAAATCCCAACTCACTACATTAAAAAAAAAATAGGAAAAGAGGCCCTCCCTGGTGGCGCAGCAGGTTAAAGCGCAGCACTGAGAAACTAAAGCCACTTCTGCATGAGTTTGACCCCTGCCTGCCCTGGAGGTGACCACATGGTGTGGCAGACCTCTCCTGACCCGCCCGCTGCTCCCCTCAGCAGTGTACTTCGTCAATCTGCCTGTTCTGCTCCCCACTCTGTGTATGGTGAAACCTCTCACCGCCCCTGAGCCTCTGGACTGTATCCTAGTTCTGTATGCACAAATAAATAAATCTTTAAAAAAAAATAGGAAAAGAAAAGCTGGGTTTCTTCTGGAATATAAAGGACTATAACAGCTAGTAATCTTTTCTGAATGAGAGGAAATTGGTCTTAAACTATACCATGGTCTGTGAAATGTTACACAGAAGCATAAAACCAAGTGTCAACTCCTTGTGACATAAGGAGGGCTCTGTGCACAGAAGTGTAGATGGATGTACGGGCTGTCCTATGTTCCTCCCATGTGGCCATGATACAGAAATGACACCTGCACTGTGGATGGACGGCTTTCACTCTTGACCACCACCAATTCAGGTTGATTCAAGACCTATAACTTTTTACGTCCAGAAGGACAGGAGGTTGTAGCAGAGGTGTGAAACAACCTTATTATTACAATCTAATTTAGGGACTCCCTGGTGATACAAAGGATTAAGTCTCAGCACTATCAAGTTATTATCAGTCACTGCAGCAAGAGTTTGATCCCTGGCCAGGGAGGTGACCCACATGGTCAGCAGACCTGTCTCACCTGCTGCTCCCTCAGCAGTTGGTATTTCAGTCAATCTGTCTGTTCTGTTCCCCTCTGTCTCTGGTGAGTTCTCTCACTCCCCACACCTTTGTCCTGTACCCCAGCTCAGCTCTTGATGCATAAATACATAAAATCTTTTTAAAAATTAAATAAATACTAACTTAAGTATCACCTCTTTGAAAAGCCACCTCATATATTATGAGAATGAATTCATTTTTTCCTTCTCATTACTCCCACTGGATATTAATCTCACCTTTTCTGTGATGCTTATCACAATTTTCTTCTAATATAATTAGCTGGTTCTCTAATACATACAGTATTTTCATGTGACAAATCCCACATCCCCTTCATAGTTGTGCACCTCAAGGTGCCCAGTGGGATACCTTGTACTAGCAGAAGCTCCAAGCATGAAAACTGAAATGAACTGAGGGGAATGTTTAGGTCTCTGGAAGAAACTTAAAGCAACAGCCAACATAATATCATCCCTAAAGGACAGTGACTTGACTTTCTCATTTGTTGACAAATGTCATACACACTTAGAAAAAAACAAAAATCTCAAGAAAGATGCAGTTAAATAACTTCAATTTAGGTACACTCAGAGGAGATGGATTAGAATGTTGATTTCCAAAATTGCTAAATGCCTACAGGCATTAAAAATTGCTTTATGTACCTTGTCTCGCTGAATGATGAAAAAAATAAATACATATTTAAGTTCTGGGATAAATATGAGTTTTTAAAGATTTATTTATTTATGCATACAGAACTGGGGTACAGGCCAGAGGTGCAGGGGCAGTGAGAGGGTTCACCAGAGACAGAGTGGGGAACAGAACAGGCGGACGAAGTACACTGCTGAGAGGAGCAGCGGGCGGGAAAGGAGAGGTCTACTGAGCCATGTGGATCAGTTCCAGGGCAGGAATGGAACTCATGCTGAAGTGGTTTTAGCTTCTTTGTGCTGTGCTTTAACCTGCTGCACCACCAGGGAGGGCCCAGGATAAATATGATTTTAACTTTAAAGATGAGAAGACTGGTCTCTCCCTGATGGTGCAAGAGGCTAAAGCACAGCACTATGAAGCTAGACACAGCCAACTCATGAGTTTGATCCCTTGCCAGGGGGGTGTCCCACATGGTGTGGCAGACCTCTCCTGCCAGCCCGCTGCTCCTCTCAGTACTTCGTAGATCTGCCTGTTCTGTGCTCCACTGTCTCTGGTGAATCCTCTCACTATCCCTGTACCTCTGGCCTGTAGCCCAGTTCTGTATGCATAAATAAATAAATCTTAAAAAAAAATGGGAAGACTGAGGCCAGATACTTCACAATTTGTCCAAGCTCATATGCTCCTGTCATGCATTTGAGCTCATAATAAGAGTCCAGGTTATCTGACATCACTTTCAGTGACCTCGATAGGTTTGTCTTGTGAATACGATATTGAAGTAAAGAAGGAAGGGCACAAACGTAGGGTCAGCGGGGATAACATTGGTATGTTACGAGGACACTTTCAGCCCTCCCTGGTGACAAACAGGTTAGGAGGCAGCCTCTTCAATGAGAGTTCAATCCTGGCCAGGGAGATGATTCATATGGTGCGACAGACCTCTCCTGTCTTGCATGCTGCTCCCCTCAGCAGTGTACTTCATCAATTTGCCTGTTCTGCTCCCCACTCTGTCTCTGGTGAGTCCTTTCACTACACCTGCACTTTTGGCTGTAACCCAGTTCTTTTTGCATAAATAAATAAATCTTTAAAAAAAAAAGGCCCCTTTTCTGTCACTCCCAGTCTCCCAGTTATTGATGTCATCCTCAGCTTCTTTCTCTCAAGCCCCTTAGCCACACAACCAACCAATCCACAGCAGACATTCCCCAAGGCTTCCCATTAAGCTAGGTGTTGCCACCAGCACCCTTGTGTTATGTTGATAACATAATTTGGGACCTTCTTTGTCAGTCACAGGAGACCATTTGAATCTGCTTTCTGGACAATGATTAGATATATCATACTCAATTCCCCCTTCCTCTCACAAAATCCAGTTTTCTTTCTCTGGTTTCCCAAACCAGCGGATGTTTCTAAACCATATAGTTCAACCTAAATGTTTTTGTGTTTGTTTGTTTGTTTTCTTTTTCCTTTCTAGTCTCAACAGACCTGGAAAGCTTTTCTGGAGAACAGCCATTATGTACAGACATGAGATTCCATGGTTCCTCTGGGCCCAGCTGCTAGGATGAACCTGAGCTCAAAGTTTTAATGTAATGTGAACTTTAACGTGACAATTAATGCAGGGACCTTTTCCCCAAGGCAATTAACTTCTGCTCTTCTGTCTAACCATGATTTCAGCACTGGCAGCAGCAGGAAATGAATGTCACCGTCACAGTCACACTCAGTCAACTTAGAGTTGTACCCACAGGGGCCTTTCAACTTGCCTTTTCTTTGCATCTTTCATGCTTGGGGACCCAAGATTCCCTTCAGGTGTTATGAGAACATTAGAAGGGAAAACATTTACCAGTGGTGCCCAAATCAAACCAGACTTGTCAACATCTGGAGAAAACTACCACCAAGCATTCCCATGCTGGTGTTTAACCAGTGCCCATAATAAACAAATGAAACTCAACATCTTCCTATGTTAATGTCCCTAAATGGTAGCTGGTGGGGGAAACACATTTGTGTTATTGTCCACCAGGGAATCTCTTCAGTGGTGGAATATCGTGTATATGAGATGAGCAAGAGAGAAAACAACCAATTTCAAATTTGAAGGAAAAATATCAAAGAAATATCTTCAAATTAATTTGCCATTAAGACAGGGGAAGGGGAGACTTGAGTGTGGACAGGTAAATGAAGAAAGAGGGCAAGTGAGCTTCCTGATGATCTCAATGTAAATTAAGAAATAAAAAGAATCGGTCATGCTTCACTGAGAAAGACACAGACAGAAATGAGACTAGAGTATGAAAACCTCATAAGAAATTCCTTTTTGCAAAGTTTATAAAGACCAAGAGCAAATGAGAAAAATGTAATTAAAACAATTCTCCTAGAGAGCATTTAGAAAGTGTTTTAAAGCAACCCTGCCTATAAACAGGGCCTATAAGATTCTTGTTTCTTAACACTATCCCACAGATCAGCATTTTAACATCACACGGAAGCCGATTAAACATGCCAAATTCTGAATCCTACATACATATACTAAATCACAGTTTGCATTTAAAAGATCTACTTAAACTCTAATCACCAGTCTAGATAAAACATATATCTATGGCTAACAAAGTGTTAATAATGCTTTGCAGTTAGCTTTGTAAAAGAAAAACAATCACGTAGCCTGAAAAGCTAAGATTTTCTGCCCTACCCCATGCTGGTGTGCTTATCTTGCAATACTTATGGCTTCCGGTGTGCATCTTAGGATCATAGCTAAACTTGAGTTGTTTAGGAAAGCCTGGACTTAGGATTACAACCTTGACCACACTTATCCCTAAATGCCTATGCATTTTTATGTCACCATTTTAATTTTTATAAATGCTTTTTAAAAACTAAGGCCTAGGGCCACACTCATATACAAACACTCAAAAAGAGTGAGTTTTGAAAAGAAAAGGGAGAAGAAAATCACAGTATTGATTTAGGTAATGAAATAATGCTATCCTAATACTGCTTATTCATTTCTCTGGTTTCTCTTTAACTTTATTTCACGGATTTAACAATTGATTAGATATTGGAAAACCTTGATGGGTATAACACCACTTAAAAAAATCTCATTTCCGAGATTACATTCATTAATATTTCACAGTCTATTGATAACGACTCTGCCTTTTTCCTGAACCATATGTCCACAGTATTCATCAAAGCAGAACTGTTATGTTTCTCCTTTGTCCTAATCAAAAGCTTAAGTATGATTTTTTTGGGGGGAGGCCCAAGAGGCTGTTACTCTATGAGTGCTAATGGTACTTCTTGTCTCCCAATCTTCAGCGTATAGCCTGCCTCTTTTATATATATTAGGAAAAGGATCACTGCTCCCAAGGGGCAGGAGAAGAACAGCACCCATGTAACACTGACTCTGCTAATATATTCACGGAGCTGCCCCAGAAAGAATAGTTATCGGAAATTCACAGATTTTTGGAAACATATCTAGATACAGATTTAAATATATCTAAATACACATTGATTCACTCATATATATTTATAAAGAGAATGGCTTGATCTTCACGTTTTAAGGGCATATGGAGCATCATTAGTAATCATATTGTTTTTTTTTTTAAAAGATTTATTTATTTATTCATACAGAACTGGGGTACAGGCCAGAGATGTGGAGGGTGATAGGATTCACCAGAGATAGAACGGGGAGCAGAACAGGCAGATCGACGAAGTACATTGCTGAGTGCTGAGGGGAGCAGCGCCGGTCAGGAAATGTCTGCCACACCATGCGGTCACCTCTGGGGGCAGGCGAGTATCTAACTCATGCGGAAGTGGCTTAAGCTTCTTAGTGTAGTGCTTTAACCCGCTGCACCAACAGGGAGGGCCAATTATCATATTGGTTTTAGTTTTTACTTTTCCCATACCAAAATTTCTCAAGCATGATAACATTTACTACCACACCCAATATTTCAGGATATGTGAGAATTGATTGGTAAGTAGTTAGAGGGAGGAAAAAATACCACCATTTCCATCTCATTAATTTGGAAAATAATGAATAGTGTATCCTCCTATTAAAATTCAAAAGTATTCAGTCTGTCTAGTTACCCTACTAAGTTTATTTCTGGAGTATACTCTTCTTATGGGAAAACCCATGTCCAAAATCAGAAGAAATAATGTCAGAATCTGTTTTGTTTTACTACCACCAACACACATGTAAAAAGATGTAACACATGTAAAAAACATTTTGACCTGTGGGCAATGCTAGAAAGTTCCATGTTCAAATTTATTTCTGAAGTATAAAAAAAAGGGAAAATCAATGTTGGGAACAACTGATTTTTTTTCCACATTTATATAACTAACTTTACAAAGTAAAGACTAAAACGGGCCCTCTCTGGTAGCTCAACAGATTAAAGCACATCACTGCCAGCTAGCTGCAGCTGCTTCAGTGCCAGTTGGATCCCCTTCCCAGAGGTGACCCACATGGCGTGGCAGACCTCTCCTGTTTGCCCGGTGCTCTCCTCAACTGTGTACTTTGTCAGTCGGCTTGTTCTGCTCCCCACTCTGTCTATGGTGACTCTTCTCACCTCCTCTGTACCTCTGGCCCGTACCCCAGTTCTGCATAAATATATCTTTTTTTGTTTGTTTGTTTGCTTAAAGTAAGACTAAAGTAGTCATTTGTTCACATTCTGAAGAGATTTCTCATCCTAATTTTTAGTGATTGTTGTTTATGTGTAAAAAGTATGTTACCAATCAGCATTATATGGACGTTTTAGTGACTTAAAGTATTAAAGCATTAAGAGATGTGTCATGTAACTTCTATGCCTGAAAGATTAAAATCACAAAACTTTTCTCACATTTGACAGAACACAATTAAAATGTATTAAATGCTTTCTATTTGTGAGGTACTGTGTCATTAATTTTCACAAGAACTATTTAAGATTGTTACTATACCTTACTTTCAAATGTGAAAATTTGAGCTTCAGGAAAATTCAGAGACTTTCTCAAGTGAGAAACTTCGAGAATGAAACTAGACTACTACTTCATACCATGCATAAAAATCAACTCAAAATGGATAAAATAATATAAGATCTGAAACCATAAAATATATAGAAGACAATATAGGTAAAACACTACTGGTTATACATCTCAGTAACATCTTTAAAGACTCATCCCCCAAAGAAAATAAAGTGAAGGAAAAAATAAACATCTAGGTCTACATCAAACTAAAAAGCTTCTGTACATCAAAAGAGACATTAACCAGAACAAAGGGATGCCTCACTGACTGGGAGAAAATTTTTGCACCCCATACAACTAATAAGGGACCGATCACAAAGAACTCACATGACTCAACAAAAACAAGGTAAACAATGCAGTCAGAAAATTGTCAGGAGAACTTAAAAGGCACTTCTCCAAAGAGCAAATGCAAATGGCCAGCAAGCATATAAAAAAATGCTAAACATCCCTCATAATCAGGGATATGCAAATTAAAGCCACAATGAGATGCTATTTACACCAATAAGAATGACACATATTAAAAAAAAAAAAAAACTAGCAACATCAAGTGTATTAGAAATCTTCCTACTAAACAACTGTTTCACAATGAGGAGTTAAAGTCAAATTAGATACAGAATTGTAAATATGAATAAAAATTTGAGTCATTTGCATCTGCCAGCTTGTACTGATAGCTACTCTTCCTAGAAACTATGTTTAGGATTAACCTGTCTTGTCTCCCATTCCTGTCATCCAGAGTCATCATCAGAAACTCATACTCCCCATCTTATTACTATCCCCATGACACCTGTCTCTACCTGCTCATATGTAACTGATCCAATTCTTCACTCTCACATACTCTTATATCCTTCCAATGGGCCTTCCAAATTCATAGCTTCTAATGGGAAAACTCAATTTCTCCTTAAATGTTCCCATTAATTCCTGGCGTGAGAGGAGCCTTATCCGAAAATGCTACTTCCCTTCATGCCACACACCTCTAAGCCGGATGATCCGGACAGGTGCTTGTTCTTGCTTGTAGTTGCCACTCTCAATCTTCCTGTTTTCCTTCAAACATTGGAGTTCCTCTGAGCCCAGGCCATTCTCTACCCAAATCCCTTAATATCTGCCACCTGCCTTCTGCTCATCACTGCTTTCAACCATTAAGGTTTTAACGTTCACTCATTATCTTCATAATCTTCTTTATTCTCATTATCATTATTGATGATTTAAGCATCTACATGGATTACCCCTTCAATGCTCTGCCCTTCAGATCTTCTATTTCCAAAAATGTAGTTCTCCACCCCATACCCCAACCATCCACTAGTCTTAGTCATATCTTTGATTTTGCCACTATAGCTAGCATTCAGGAAGTGGAAGTCAAATGATTTGAAATTATCCTTGTCATTTGCTTCCTTATCCCAATCTATTTCTCCAAACTAGATTATAATCTTGAGAATTAGGATCTTGTATGTTCAGCTTGTCAGTTTATCTCCATAATCTAGAATAGTAATTTGTATGAAGTAGTTACTACAAAAAATCTGTTAAACAAATAGACTTAAAAATTATCATTTCTCTTAAAGACTATAATCAAGAAGAACCATGTCATGATTCAAAAATTTAATATATAGTAAAGACAGAAGTTGTTCTGAGTTACACAGAAAAATATAAAATGTTTAATCCTTCAAAAAAGTTACAATTAATTGAAGGCCTACAACTTACCTATAGAAAATATCATCATGAAATAAATATTAAGTTTTAATGTTTAATCAAGAGACAATCATATCACACATAGTAGGGAGAGAAAGATACCTAACGTGTTTTTAGAAGAGAAAAATACATTTGTAGAGATTTGAACCTCTAAACCTTAGAGCAGATACTAAGATGTAAACCTACTGTACCTCAAAGAACATAATTTGGAAAGGAAAAAAATGCATGCTGATAATCTCTCTAAGCCAACTGGGAAAAATTTGCTTTAATGATTTTAATGATTGTATGATCTGTCATTGTATGAGGTACAAATCCATTTCCTTATTAATGAGCACTCATTTGTTTTCAGTTTTAGCAATAATAAGCATAGTGTAAAAAAAAAAGGAAATAAAAAATAAACTGTGGCAGACTACCCAGCCTGCTCACTCTGAATCACCCCCTCCTATAGGCAAATAATCCAACAAGAAAGAATTTGAAGGTACAGAATTCTGTTACTCTGTTCTTGCTCTTAGAATTTCTTCTTTGGTGGTACAGGTTTGCTGTCAGAAACATCAAACACTTTATTTACATTTACATTGACTTGTATAAACTGAACAGGAGGAGGTTTTAAAAAACTGACTGACAAATTTGCTTCGGGAGGATGAATTTTCATTTTATCCAGGTGTGTTGTCTGTTGCTTTTACAGTAAAATTGCAACTATTCAAAATTAAAAAAAAAAAAAGAAAAACATGCATGCCTCATATAGCCTTCAGTAAAGCTCATTGAGAATTCATCTTACAATAGGATAAAGAGTATGAACTGACAGAAAATGGAAGTCAAATGGGAAGAGGAAGCCAGTGTTATTAGGGTAATTTTAGTTGTAAGCAATAGAAACTTCAACTCAGTTTGTCCTAAACGGCAGTAGGCCAGATGTCTGATAAATACAGTGACTCCAACTAATGCCCATGAAGTCAGGTTCTTTGCATCCCTCAGCCTGGTTCCCCCAAAGCCTGGCTAAGTCACTTGGACTGAATCAGGCCCACACATAGTAATTGAATTGGACACCATTCAAGGTAAAAGAAGAAAATGGTCTCTCTTTCCCATGGCTGTATTTTAAAAGAAACCTCTGGAAAATGTATCCACAGACATACTGCAGAATCCCTGTGGTCAGAATTGCATCACATATTTATTCCTGGGCCCACCATCAAGGGACGAAGAATGGGGATACCTTTGGGTTGATCACTTGCAGCCGTGGTCGAAGTCGGTCTCTCCTAAGGCAGATGGTTGTATGAACTTGGGAAAGCAAAATTCTAGTAATAAAGTAGAGGAAAATATATAATAGATAGTCAAGGCTGGTTACATGATTTGTGGGGCCAGTAAACATTTCAGAGAAGACAATCTCCTCTCCTCAAGGTTGCTGTGACAACCATGAAAGAGTGGGGATCCAAAGGTCCTGTCACCATGCTCTAGATCCAGGAGAAAGGCTCTCCTTACAATGAGTCACCAACTGCCCAGTAGCACCATCAGCCTAGGGCAGGGATGGCCACTGCCTTGTTTCACCCCCAAAGATTGTAGGGCACATGTCCAAAACCGATGCTCTCTATACAGATATCCAAGACCCTGCCGTGGGCAGAGGACAAGGCTGACAAGTAGGCCTCCTCTAACCCCAGCACAGAGCAGACTTGGCAGAAGGCAACTGGCTGGGAGAACAACGGATAGGACAGCGGACAGCTGAGTAGCCAACATGGAAGGATGGGGATGAAGCTCGAGGCAGGAGCTCTTGAGCCAAAGTTACATGTCCCGGTGCTCCCTCCATTAGCCCATCAGCTTCATTGAAAAGCGCAAATTCAAAGAGAACAATACTGAAACTTTCAAGATGATGAATGCGGATGATTAAATGGATGTCTATGATTCTTCTGAGCAGGACCCTCTGTGACTGGCCTGGTGGTCCACAGAGGTGGCCTCGGGGGGCAGGCAGCCGGAGGGTGGGGATTTGGGGAGCATGTGGAAGAGCACAGAAGCCAACCAAAGAGGGAAGATTTTGGGGAAGACACTGAACACAGGAACCAGGAGGCTAGTTTATGAGAATTAGAGCTGCCTTCATGGCCAGCATTAGATGGAGAAGGAAGTGACCCAACTAGTCCTATTTGTAGAGGCAGAGAAGCCGGAATGTGCTGGAAACACACAGAAGACTGTTCAGGTGCAGTGTTTCCTCTCTGTCATGATGTGATATGATTCAGGAGGAAAAAAAAAAAAAGTCTGTGCTATAAGCCAAAATGGGTGAAAAGAGGAGGAATGAGAGACAATTCCTATTCAAAGGGAATTATTAATGCACTTCCCATATCCTGCCAAATCTTAAAAATGTTCAAAGCAATTCTGTATCAAACACACCAACATGCAGTGATTCTTCCTGTGCAGGCTTCGCCCAGTGCACCTGCAAGAGAGAGATTAGGCATGTCCTACAGAGAGAGGTGATTTTCAAAGCTTTGCTTTAAACCTGGTGGGCCAGGGACTCTGAAATGTCTCCCCTGAATTCTGCCTGACATGGCCTTACATACAGCAAAGGGTACTTGAGAGAGAACAACACAAGCCCCTCCCATTTAATATTGGTACAGTTCATCATGAAAAAGGGAGAGCAGTTCTTCCCAAGACGAGTCAGCTACTGACAGATTTATGTCCTGGGAAGTGTACTTCTGGACTGGGGTAGTAGAAAGAAATTCCAACCAACCCACTTTTTGTACCTTCTGCCTAAGACTTGACACTTGATTGAAAGATGTGAAGTCATGTTTTGCTGAACCTATAATATTAATTGAAAATAGTAATTGAGTGTTATAAGGAAGTACACCAATATTTTAGCTGTATGGGGTAGAAAAAGGGGCAATCAGTATGTTCTCTTTGACTTATCCATTGTTCATTTTTCTATAATAAGATATAATAAGGTTGCATTATTTTTACAGTAGCATTCTATATGCATACAGACATGCATGCCTATACACATGACACATACATTTTTATGCATACACATATTTATACATGTAGATTCACTTGACATATACACACATGAAAAGGCTTTCATGAAATAAACTAGAGCATTTTTATTTCTTTGCAGAAAAGTGATTTCAATCAAGACATACAAAGTAGCCCTGACTCTGAGACAAGCACGTGTTTTCATCCCTGGCACCTGTCAGACCACCTTACCAAGGTAATTGCAACGTGCCTTCTGAAAGGGAGGGAGGGAAGAAGGAAGAGAAGGAGAGAGGATGCTTTCTCATATTTAAGAGTATTTCACTATAACCAAGTTTAGAAAGCTTCATAACTCTCATAAAGTTGGGGGGTTTATTTTTAAAATCTAATTTTCTCCAGTTTCATCACTGGGGACATGATCATGAAATCCACACTCTAGATCAGCAGTTGGCAAGACAAGCAAGCAATCATGACCAAGTCAACATAAACAATAAAGCAAAATAAACCAAATTAATCCACTATCCTATTATCAGAGTATATTTTTACACAGAGTGATTTTATTCAATGCACACAGCGACTTTTATTAGGTCACTTACCGAGGAAACTGCTTTTGGGATGGCAGAGATGCAATGCAACACAGCCATTTTATACAAAGGAGGAGGAAGACTGGGATTCTAGGGATCCCAGCAAGAAGTTCTACCCTTGCAGTTTTTATCTGGACAAATGCACCTTCTCAGTGCCTCTTATTCCATCACATGATAAAGCTACGACTGGGGAAGTAGCAATGTAACTTATAAGCATTTGACTGAAGAGAAAGGTTATTCTTCTCTGGGGCTTTTACAGGAGGCTAAAAAAGAGCATTGGAAGAATACCGGGGGGGGGGGTGGTTGGGGGGAGGGAGAGTACAGAGACATGAGCCAGAACTGGTGAGGAAACAAGGAGGAAGAGGCTCAATGTGATGTAGACTTTTCCAGTTTGCTAATATAAAAAAGGGGTACCTAGGGTTTATACCCAGCTTTGCAAAAGCCATTCATTAGTAGCAGGTCAAGAGACTCCCTTTAAAAGGATTATTTTTAGAAAGGCAACTGAAGACATTTCTTCTGTGTATGTGTGTCCAGTTAAATGCTGAAGGGCGGGGTAGGGGCAAAAGCAATATGCTTTGAAATAAATGGATACTCACCATCTGGAATTCTAAATTCCAAGCAGTGATATTAGGGGCAAGTGGGATATTTTGGCACTATCCTCCCAAGCCTCCCCACCCCATGCAAAATTCCATTTCTAACTAACTCCTTCCTATCTGTCTCCCTGGGAGAGCCTTCTTTACTGCCTCTTCAAACCTCTAGGTGGGATAAGGAGCATTCTGAAGAGATGACAAGATTTTCCTTAAAGTTTCACCAAGTTTGGATTTTCACATTTGCTAACCCAGGGAGAAACAAAAGCAGAAGAGGAAGAGGATGAAATGGACAATATTACTTCTAGCTGCCCTTCTGAGAACTAGGCATTGATGCCCACCTCACAGCAACAATAGTGAGTGTGTCACATTATAAGCAATCCACTTACTTTCCAGAATGACTGACTTGATGACAACTCATGACATTCTCAGCTTCAAAGATTCCCTTGCCATTCCATTAGGCTCATTTTCACACCCTCTTCCAGCATTTTGGGAGCTGAGAGGAGTGCACTGTGAAGTGTTAGACTGACCTGATATCAGTGGTCTTTCTATCAATCTCATGCAATAGCTTTTTGTTCTCTGTCCTCCAAACAGGACAGGATACAGCTTAGCCAGAGACTGTTCTATGCTGCATGTGACATTATTACCCTCATGTTTCCCTACCATGTTGCACACAGCCAGTGCTGCAGCCCTTTGATTATGGATTTTAACTGACTAAATGAGTCTGGGCAAATGCTTAGAACAAACACATGGATTGTGGAACAACTGGTTTGAAGCTGCAAATATACATTAAGGGTGCCCTTTGTTATTTGCTAATGAAGCTGGCCCCTGAACTTGCTGTAGAATCAAATCAATGTGAACACAATGATTAGATAGTTCAGGTCCCAGTCAAAGAGAAAAAGATAATATGAAAGTAGTATCATATCAGTAACATGTTTGCAGTTTGCAGTTTTGGTTGGGCATGATTATAAACACCTCCATCCAACAAATTGATGTAGGGTGGGACCAGCCAACAGACAGCCAAGATGAGAATTTCTGGTTCTCACTGTAGGTAGAACCAGATGATGATGCGACATTACCAGAAAATAAAGTTTATGAACACTTTATGACACATACGTGTTTGAAAAGGGTTAAGCTTTTAAAAAATGTTTTTCTTAAAGTCATTTTGTAATTATCCATACAAATCAAGGGACCAGTGAACTAGATAATATGAAAGCTGATAAACAAAACACAACGGCAATAAAATCTAAATTTAACTTGAAGAATAAAATTCAGAATGTTGAAGCAATCCAATGAAACTTTAAAATAAATAAGGCATTGTGAATGATACAACTGATTGTAAGTCATTACCTTATGTCAAAGGAGGTCAAGTTTATTCATTGATATTTGCACTAAGAATTAACTGTGTTCTAGGAATGCAATTAAAAGTAGTCCAGATGTCCACTGACGGACATAGGTTGTTCTCCATGTCTTAGGAACTGTGAACAGAGGTATGAACACGGAAGCACATACCTCTTTTTTTTTTTTTAATAATAGTTTGTTTTTACATCATTTTGTACCTTTTTCCATCTCAGTTGTAATCCCTGTGGAATTCCCGTCACCAAATTACTCATGTGCCATCACCATAGTTCAGTGCATTTCCCACTTCCCTCCCCCCACTTTTTGATCCCATTCTCCTCTACCCCCATTAAATGTCTCTGGTATATAACTGTTCATTATTATTATTATTTTCTTGCCTGGTCCATTATACACCTGCTATGAGTGAAACCATCTGGTATTTTTCCTTTTTTTCTGGTTTATTTCATTAAGCATGATCTTTTTCAGCTCCATC